>NC_065570.1:66093882-66399585 GCF_937616625.2 Mercurialis annua
TTTGATTTCTTTTATTTTTTTGAAGTCTTATTTTAATATGATACTTGAATTAGTTGATAAAATGTGTTAATTATGAATATAATTAATATTATAGAAAAAGACTCACAGTTTGTAATATAATAATTTAAAAATTCAAGAGAGTAAAGCATTTTAAATAATATAAATTAAATGAAATAGAAATGCTAGATAAAATAGCATGTGAAACCAATATATAAAAAATTATTACATTACAATGGTATTCGAAACATGTCATTACACAACATTGAAAAAATTCATCGATTTTGCTCCCTGGCACACATCTTCTTATCATAAACATTAACATTAATACCATCATCTTACAAATTGCATCCACGCTGAAAGTAACAACCGGCTAAGTGTGAGAAGTATGTTTAGGTCGATAGACATGATATGAATCAAACACTTCTGAAGATATAGTTATCGCACATATATAATAATTTTCATATATACATATAAAATTAGATTGAAGAAAATAATATATAGAGCTACACCTTAAAATTTTAAAAATTCAGAGACATTAAAAAATGAATAAAAATTTCCTGCTGCCTAGGCAGCAGGAAGTTCCTACAACCCGTGTGTTGGCAGCCTCTCAGACTGCCACATTACACTGTTTTAAAATGATTAATTAATTAGGTCAACAATGATTAATTAACCATTTTAGCCCCTTAATTTAATCGTAAACTGCTATTAACAATGAATGATGAAAGCTAAAACTAAATTTTGGTTAACTTCATTACTGATGGGCATCATATGATGGTCAAAGCTAATATTATCAAATCCAACATGAATGGCCAAAACCCAGGTACAGTACTATTAAAGCTCTAGAGTTCAAACAAACAGAATTTAAATCTGAAACTATAAAACAAACAGATTTTAAATCTGAAATAAAACAAACAGATTTTAAATTAAAATAAATTTATCAAATGAAACTATAAAAGTGTAGCAACTTTCATGACAGTGGGTACCATTCTTTTGTAGCAATAATTAGTATCTGCATATTTAACAGGTAATTAGACTTAATTGAAATTAAAACCGCTGGCGATTGCTTGCATTAAGCATGGGAACTTATCAAATTCCATTTTAACTTTCGTAATTCAATCCAATTTATGTTAACATTCAAGGAGTTAAGTGGTTTTTTTTAACAATAGGAGTTAAGTGGTTAATTAATCAGTATTGAACTAATTAATTAACCATCTTAAAAAACAAGTATAACACTGTGATGTGGCAGTCTAAGAGACTGCCAACACACAGGTTGTAGGAACCTCCTGCTGTCTACGCAGTAGGAAAATATTTTTCTTAAAAAAATGTAGTACAACACTATAGATGAAAACCATTATTCCATATTCCAAGAGACTCTAAATTTGAAAATAATAGATCTTAGACTAAAAAAATTTACAATAGTTTTTTAAACAATGTAAACTAAATTATTTTGTCCGATGCATACAATATATAAATTCAAAAATATAAATTACTATGGCATACAGATTTTTTGCTTGACCAATAATAAAATTATATGAACATCACAAACATGAAGAAAATAATGATATAAAATACTAAACACTTCATCTTTTTAAAATATCAGGAGCTATAATTTCACAATTTTAATTATTTGCCGATCACATTCAAGAGGTATTGTAAAATGTTTAATATTTAATAAAGAAAGTTTAGAGATTCACATTAAACATAATTTACGGTTTATGATTGTATTTTCTCATCTTCTAATTAATTATCATGCATCATAATATAGGTTCTTATATATAATATTATAATATATAGTTGAGACCATGACAATTCATTAACAAAATGCAAAAGAACTTCATTATTTGTTGTTGTAAACATATTAAAACTATAGTTCAACTGACAGTAGATAATTGGTTAGATTTTTTTACCATAGAACCATCAGTATGTATAGTATCTTGTACACTTTTACTAATTACCCATAGAAAAATTAATAGTGATCTCTAATCTTGGAAAATCAGATTCATTATTAAGTTTATGCTATTATGAAGACAATTACTTACAGATAGATAGGGCTTCTCTAGATCTGTAGCCAAACTTGCTTAGGCTCAAGTAAAACAAATGGCAGGTACTTTCAAGCTACCTAATTATCATTAGGTAGCTTCCTTTTATAGATGTAGATAAAAAATGCAGTAGAAGAAATAAAAAGAGAGTACGTTTATTTTTAAGAGTAAATGAAAAGTTGATTGTAGTAACGTGTTATGGTTTTTGTAGTAATTATAGGTTTTAAAAGTGTGTTTAATGATTTTAATTGTAAAGTAACATATGGTTTTAAGAGAAACGAAAAGTTGCTGTATAGGCTTCAGATATTAAGTTAGTTAAGTAAATATGAGTAATTCATATGGTTTTCTTTCCTTTAGGTATAACGCTAATCGATTTATTTCCTCCCTCCCCTAACTAGCAAGCTAACGAACGATCTGAAGGACAATTCTCTGTAAAAAAGAAAGGAATTGAAACCCAGCAGAAAATGTAAAAGAAGTATTCATTATACAGATGTTGAAAGGAAAAGAGTCCACATGGCAGCACAATGTTGAAAGCCCAGATAGAGCTCAGCTTTATATAATAGTATGATATGATATGATATGATTCTGCAAATGGATTGTGTAATTAGGGTTTTGCTAATTGCGGTATGATGGAAAATGTGCAGCTTTGCAGGTAGGAATAATTGTGCTGACTTGTGTACACGTACTCACTTTGTTGATAAAGATATTAAATCAAGAAAAGATTAAATTATTGATGTCTGAAATTTTTAAAATTTGCTATAAATGTTATACCGTTTAGATAAATATAAAAATTAGGAAAATATAGTTAAATTGACTAATTTTTTTTATAATTTTTAATAGACAAATAATATAATAATGACTATTTTTTGTTGTGCATCTTATATTGTAATATGAAGCATTAATTTATTTGAAAATAATTTTACATATTTATTAATTGATTTATCAAATGTAGAAAGTGCTCTCTAAAAATAATAAAGTGTCCTGTAATTCTAAATGGACGGAGTATCAAATTAGTGCTTATAAATTATTATTTTTCGATGAAATAGTGCTTATAATTAGTTTCTGCTAGTGTGCTAAAAAGACAAAAACAAGCTTCATTTGCTTAATTTTCACTATCACATGAGCAAAATAATAATAATGGTTTGTGTAAATGATGTAGTATATTTTATATAATATTACAATAGTAATTCATATTCATATTTTTTAAGTTTAATTTTTAACCTCAATAGTAGTCTAGTAACCGAAAATGGTAAAAACTGATTAAATATATATTGTAAAAATAAAATAATAATGTAAAAATATTTAAAATTTTAATGTTCAAATAGCAAATTTCTAAAAATTAGACATTAATTATCGGTTCAGTTTACATAAAACAATACCATAAACCCTTATACCATAGTAGTTGACGTGTAAAACCGTAAACGACGATATACTGTTAATGACCGTTTTCCTTATAGTCAAATGTATTTCTAATGAGTGATGCTACTCCAATCCATAAATCATTAAATTGATATTGAGCAAATTAGAAAATCATATTTTGTTGTGAGATAGTTCAAATACTCTTTCAATTTAAACTTTACAATTGATGTTGGTCCGGATCTTGATTTATTTATTTATTCAAAAATAAAATAAACAAAATACATTGGGTTTTTTTAGATAAATATACTATAAAATGCAAAGTAATATCAACAACACTCATTGACCAAAACTAAGTGAAATTTGCCGTTTGACTTTTCTTAATTGCCGAAATATACTTTCTAAAGTTGAAAAATTCAGTTTGTTATAAAATCCATGATTACCACAGCTTATATCCTCGGTCGTTGCATTATTCAGGATTGAAATTGCTTCATTCTTCTGAATCGTCATCAACAACTCATACAAATCGCTATTTCTGATTGATCCTTGCGAATTGATGATCTCGATCTAGTATGTTTCGCTACAGTAAAAAAATCAAAAACTGAGGAGAATTTAGAAGAGAAGAAACAGAGAAAACGAAGTAAAAATGGAGGCGTTGGATCTTTATTTGCTAAATTTCTCGTAGGTGGCTTATTTAAAATTTTGATGTATGATTATTAATGGATTAGTTAGTGTTTTGTGTCTAACTTATTTTTTTTATTGATATAAAATAGCAGCTTAGGTTTTTGATCTTTTGTTATTTAGGGTTTTCCATATTGGTTGGGTTTTTCCAATTGAAGGAGAGCATGACAGTGATGATGTGTTTTTTTTTTCAAAGTTAGAATCATTGATGAAGATTAAATTACAACAAGTAAAAGTCATATAACAAAAGTCATATATATGATCTTTCTAATTTTGAGATAATAAATAATAAGCAACAATTCAAATACAAGCTATAAAAAATCGAAAAAATAAAGAAAAATCTAAACTTGAATCCCGAAACTTAAACACAACGATTCGTTGAGCGGGTGTTAAATGATTCCTTTTTTCGATTTGCCCGTCGATCCGCTTGATCCGTTGAAGTTTACTATTTCCGATCTCCATCTTCATTTAGATCCTAAAAAGATAGATCCACAACCTCACCATTTTTTAGATCTACAAGAATTTGGATCTAAAGCTTAAACAAACACTAAATGTTCTTGAGGATCTAAAAAATATAAACAAAGGAGGGTATAAAAGACATTATTATTTCTTCAAAGATGAACAAAATAAAGATCCAAACCAAAACTAAAATTTTAACAAGGATTTATTGAAAGCAATAGTAAATATATAATAATAAGTATTATGCGCGGAGAGAAAATGATTTTCCGGCTAGCCGGAAAAATCATCTTCTCCCACCCTTAAACAAGTGAAGAAGATGAGAGTTTTTTTTAGAGAGAATGGAGAGAAAATTTTTAGAGAGAGAAGTCTTTTTCCAAAAAATTACAGTGATGATGTGGTTGATTTGTTCGTGAACCACATCATTACCTAAAAGCTGCATTATCGAGGGGCTTTGCTTTTTCCTTTGGCTTAATTGCGTAAAAAATCACAAACTTTAGCGTGTTTTGCAAATTTAACATAAACTTTCAATTTTGGCAAATTAATACACAAACTTTTGATGTTTGGCAATTTTAACACCGATCAATTTTTTGTGAAAAAAATGCTGATGTGTACACCGGAATAACCACTATTCTGGCGTCCACATCAGCATTTTTCTCTATTTTTTTGAAGGAAAATTGATCGGTGCTAAAATTGCAAAAAATCAAAAGTTTGTGTATTAATTTGTCAAAATTGAAAATACACGCTAAAGTTTACGATTTTTTACGCCATTAAGCCTTTTCCTTTTTATTTTTCTTTTCACTTCCTTCGCCTGTTTCCGTGTCTGATGATGATTATCAAACTGATTGAGTATGAAGGAAAATTTAGACTGATATGTACTGAACATAACTTTATGAAATTGTAGATATTGGAAAATTATGAACGAAAATATGGGGTTTGAGGCATGAATTAGTCTTAAATCCTTATAATGTGCAGTGGGATGTAGAAAATTTATTTTTCCTTTTTATTTTTCTTTTCATGTGCAACATTTCAATTTCCTATCGGTTTATTTTTGGTTTAATTTTAATTTATTAAAAGATAAAATTTACTATTAATTTAATATCGGTTTATTTAAAACATCATTTTAATTGTGCGTTATATACATGCAAGTCTTTGATGGAACACACACTAGTAGTTTAATATCAATTTACTTAAAGATATCAGTTTATTATCAATTTTTTATCGGTTTACTTTCAGTTTACTAAAAGATAAGTCTATCATCGTTTTACTATCAGTTTACTAACAATCCACCATCGGTTTACTTAAAAAACCAATTTAATATTGCTTATTTTTTAAATTATAAAATGTTAATGTAAACTATTACTTAATTTACTACCAGTGTTATTAACGTGCAGAAAAATAGTTTTGATTTATTTACTTTTAGTTTACTAAAATAATAAATTTAATATTAGTTTAATATCAATTCACTTTAAAAATTAATATTAGTTTACTCTCAGTTTTCTATCGGTTCACTTTCAGTTTACTAAAAGATAAGTCTACCATTGTTTGCTAACTGTCTATTATCGATTTACTTAAAAAAGACCAATTTACTATTACTTATTTTTAAATTATAAAATATTAAAATAAAATATTACTTAGTTTACTTAAAAATACCAATTTACTATTGCTTATTTCTAAATTATAAAATTTTAAGGTAAATTATTACTTAGTTTACTATGGTTTACTATCATTATTATAAATATGTACGAAATTAGTTTTCTTCTTTTACTTTTAAATTACTAAAAAACAAATTTACTATCGATTTACTAAAAAACAAATTTACTATCGATTTACTTAAAACATAAATTTACTAAAGATTTGCTATCAGCTTGCTAAAAAAATAAGTTGGTTTGCTAACAGTTTACTATCATAAGTTAGTTTATTAACAGTTCACTATCAATTTACTATCGGTTATCTTCAACATAAAGTTAGTTGTTTCTAATTTAAAAATTGCATTAAGCCATTAATTTTTGATTCGAAAAAGAGACTATTATAAAATACAAAACGAACAATATTAACCTCATTTTTTTTCTTCAAAGTTTACAAATTAACCATAAGTGTCACGACCCATTTTCATAAATCGCGACCGACGTTAGGGTATGGTTATGGTTGTACCGAAACCCATAGCAAGTTTTGCGGATAACATACTTTAATCATTTGAAACATTGTACCTGCATAAAACCACATGCTTTGGGACAACTGAGACTCCAACCTAGTCTAGCAGTTCATATGTACAACATGTAAATAATAAATGCTCGGTTAACTCCGAGTCTTTAACATGTATAAATATTAAATAATCAAAGTTAAAATAATAATGCCAATCAACAAATAATCCAGTTGAATTAACAACAAATACTACAACAAGTAATATTTCTAATTACTACTGCAGTCTAAGAATAAAATCAGTTCAATAACTTTAATAAAATAAAGTAAGATCTCCGAAAAAATAAGAAATTTTAAATGATTGATCACTAAATCGGTTTACCATTTAAAACGGTTTGGTTTTGCGGGTTTTAATCATGTAACCATTAGAAAAATTAGATTTGAAAAAGAGAAAATTTATAGATATAATTTTAAACATAGTCTAATAATAAAATTTTAATTTTTATTCTATTAATTATATATATATATACATCTTCTATATTCTAAATTCAATTGGATAAATATTTTATTAAGGAAAATGAAGTTCTTTCAAAATATTATATATATATATATATATATATATATATATATATTATTTATAAACCGATTAATCAGTTAACCGCAGTTTTTAAAACTCCAAAATCTAAAACCTAAACCATTTAACCATAAAAATTAAAAGTCAAAATCTAAATCTAAATTTTTGGTCCGGTTAACCACATTTTCCAGTTCGGTTTATTAATAAAGTCATATTTACATTTAACTCATTAACTCACAAAAAAATATGAGTTAATAAGTATAAATTTCACATTCAAAATTGCTCATATTTATTATATTAAAATTTATGTTCAATTTTTAAAAGTATAGTTTTAAATTTTTATTAGACATCACCAAATTCTTCTTTATAATCATAAAACAGATATATGGTGCTTTTTCACCATTAGCTTTAGAATCAATTGCTATGTTGGAGAGCTTGTTGCTGGCCAAGCGTATGGCTTATTCAAATGTGCTCATTGAAGGTGATGCAAAAAATGTGATAGAGGCTGTTAATGGAAAATCACATTCCGATTCAAGTATTGAGGTGGTAATAATAGATGCCACTCGTTTAGCAAAATCGTTTTCAACTTGTTCCTTTCAATTTGTTAATCGGACGTGTAATCAGATGGCTCATAAGGTAGCGTCTAAAGCCCTCTATGATTCTTTTTTAGGGGAAAATCATAATCTCCTATTGGAATGGCTGATAACCTCTATGTAATGACTCATTTATATACTATGATTGAGTTTTTCAACTCATTTCTGGTTTAATTACTTATCCTTTTATTAAACCTTTAAATTACTCTTTAAACTATTTTATTTTCTTAGTAAGATATGTAGTTTTGTAAAATTGTCGGATAAATTCTAACATTTTTATTCATGTGGTATCATGTCTATTGAAACCAAAGTTCATAAGTTGCCAAATATGATTTGCTGAAGTATATTTCACAATTAAAAAAGATACAACTTAATTCAAATATAAGCTGAACAATTTGTTATGGAGAATGATATATATCATGTACTGATGATCCCTCTTTAACCTTTTGAACAATTACACAATTGGTTAATATAATTTACTATTCTGTGTTTAATATCGCCAGCAAGGTAAACAAAACTAAAATATAAGGTGTACTAAATTCTTCCAATCTGTGCTTGATGTCCTTTCTTGATGGCTTTCTGTCGCATCATCCAAGTTTGCTTTTGTTGCTACTGTATATATTACATGTATTTGTTAGTTTAGTTGAATCAGTACTGCAAACATCTTCTGCAATCAATCCCACAACAATCACAAATTTTACATAGCGAACTCGATGGACACAAGCTAACAAATGACGCATAAACTTTTGGTCTGAGAAACATACTTATAGCAGCGCTGTAATTGAAAAGGAATTTTTTAATACACAATTACTACGAAAGTCTACGACTTTGCGCTTTGCCTAGGAGACGGGGTAAATCTCAAATACCTATGAATTTTCATCGTTTTTAAGCCAAATAGAAGGACGCTTTAATTTTTCCATGAAATTTTATAAGAGGGGCCTCATAAGCGGCCCCTCAAATGCTCGCGTTCTGGCGTCAATTGGTGGATCTCCTCAACTATCAGGTAAGTTAAATTGGATTTTTATCTACTCTTTGGGTACTTTTTGTAGGTGGTCTATATTGGCGAATTTGTCTTCTGAATGCTTCCGACATTTTCCATCATGCGTTGCTACAATTTAAGGTGATATTTATATTATGTCATTTATATGTCGATGGTAAGTTGGTTTTCTATAAGTTATTTATTTATTTTTGTTTCTACCGTTCGTTTAGCAAATTATGCAAGTTTTGCTTTTTAATTTGTTAAACGAATGTGTATTTGGATGGCTCAATTAGTAGCCGCGAAGTCCACTTTACTTTTCCTTGTCTAAGAATGGTTCATCATCTTCAGGAGGTGGCCATTCTTTTCTTATTATTATATATTGTTATCTTTGGCAAAAAAAAAAAAAAAAAAAAAAAATCATAAAACAGAAAAAAGGGGGAAAAAGTTAGGTTAAGTTACTCTGTTAAGCTGCAAAAAGAAGTTTAACTCAATTTGGACCTAAAAACCATAAAAAAGAACAAACCACACCAAATCCAGTTTTCTATTTTGGCTAACTCACCTTCTATCCATTACTCTCCTTTAAAAATAATTTCTCTCTTTTGCTACACTCTCTGCAGAAACAACAAATTCCAAAAACCCTAGGCTCTATTTTCTCATTATTATTATTATACTTTATTAATTTAATGAAAATTAATTTCATCTCTTCTTCTTCTTGTTTTCCACTTCTCAGATTTTCATTTTTACGTCGTTAGGGTTTTTCTTCTGCAACTTTTTTTATTTTTTGCTTCTTTTTTTCTTGGATCTGGTCATGGACTCTCGAGATTCGTCTTCTTCTCAATCTTCGCAGCCCGCAATCAACGCAACCACCGCAACTCCGGCCTCTTCCGCCGCTGTTACTGGCTCATCATCGCCATCCACCACTGAAGATGACGCTGTTCTTTCTGTAAACGCTGCTCTTGCTAAGGACGCTTCTTCGCATTTCCAGTCTCGTCGTTTTGTTGATTGTCTCGCCGTTTTGCATCAGCTTAAGCAGAAGAAAGAAGACGATCCGAAAGTTAGTTATTCTTTTTATTATCAATTTGAATGACTTGACTGAGAAATGTGATTTATTAACTGTTTACTCGAACATAGCTTTTTGATTGGATCAACCCAATGGTTAAGTTTAAGAGAACATGCTGTTATTGTACGTGATTTGATGACCTGTGCCCCTTTTATGCCTCATGACATTATGAGCTGTTTCATCTACATCTAGGGATTCGTAGCAATTATACTGTCAAATTTGGCTCCTGTCTTCAGTAATTTCAACTAATTTACTGAAACCATGTCATAGTGGCTACGGGAGCTCGGAATTATTTGTGAAGTGATTATTTAAATTCCAGAATATTGTTTCTCATCAAACTAGTTGATGCCTTAATTTCTGGTATTTTGACTTCCATCCGACCAGGAATATGTCAATTGTCTTGTTAAGTTATGAGCACTGTAGTTCGTTTATATAGCAGAAGAACTGTAAGCATTTATTGGTCATAGATGTAAATATATGCCATACATCACTCCGTTGACTGACTTATTTTGGTAAATGTTGTTAACTTCTTTATTTTCATTTTGTATCTGCATTTTAATTCAGATGTTAAATATGTTTCAGGTCCTTCATAATATTGCTATTGCAGAATGCTTTCGGGATGGTTGTTCAGATCCAAGGAAGTTGCTTGAAGTCCTTAATAATGTTAAGGTATCGACTTTCATTTTCCAATTTAGCATGTTTCTCATGCTTATTGTAGCACATATAGCAAGAGCTGCACCTACTCTTTTCTTATGATGCTATGTTTACTAGTTACTACAAAGTTGCAGTTTTTGAGCTACATTTTTCTTTAGGTTGATAATAACTTTTTTTCCTTTTTGCAAGTCTATCTTTATTCATCACTATAGACGACATTTATTAAGAGAGGAAAACATATGAAGATGATGGAATATGTGATATTGTCCTAATGAATTAGCTAGAAAGAAAGAAGATGGATACAAGTGAATCTATTGTAGAATATCCAAAACAGGCTTGGGATTTCAAATTCATAGCCATATACTGTTTAACACGACCAACTATTTATCTGGTTAAGATTTTGAGTCTGTCTAGGCCACAATTTATTATGTTCCTGCTATTTCTAAATTACATTGGTGAGCTAAGACATTAAGTTAAACTTCTAATTTCCAGTATCCTTTATTTAACAAAAGCAAGAGGCACATTTTATGGATGTAGTAATACAATATTTATTTTTTGTCATTTTCAAACTCCTAAATAATGAAAATGACATCTAATCTAATTTTTTCTTTTCATTTTCCACATCTTATTTCTTCTATTTTTCTGAAGGATCCAAATATAGTGTTTAGCTTGATATCGATCTTTTTTGGTGAAGATGAGTTCAAATTTCTTATTGGTTGAGGAAGGCTAAAAGCCTCCATAAAGTAATTTCAATGCTGATATTGATAGTATCTTTTATAAATGATTTAAACGTGTTATCTTGATGCTGTTTTGCTTTTATTTCTTTTACTGTTATTGATTGGAGAAGACTAAGAGCCTTTTTAAAGCATCTACAATGCTTATTTAAAGTTGATTAGAAATTAATTGTTGCTGAATGGATTTTGAAATGTTAGAAGTTGATAGCACAAGGCAGCACTTTGACTCTTGAAATGTCTAGCAAGTGCTGTATCATATATGTTTGGAAGACCTTCTACTTGAACTTTGTTTGTTAAAGTAGGGATGTTAAGAGCTTCCTGTGACATTTATGCTTCTTTCACTCATGCATATCTAACCCTTTGTGAAATTTGCTTGTGTACTTCATATTTTTATTTCTATTATTTTTGTCTATTGATTTCTTGTTTGAGACTTGACCTGCCTAAGTAAATGGACTTCTCTGAGGAAGTTATCAGCCTGATATGGCAGCATCTGCTTATATTTTATTAAGTGTCAACGTGCACCCAACAAGATATGGAAAAGATTGGGAAACAACATGTGTATAGCCAATACTACTTTGCTGTAAGCCTGTTATTATTGTCATTATATTATAGTGACATATTTCTCAAAAAGAGGGTATTTTTGGGAAAAAGGTTGGGAATCATGTTCGACCTTTGATGTCTTGTTAGAATATGTTTTGTTTGGAGTCTAGCCATGTTATATGTTCTGTTTTGGTGATTAGGCATTGGAAAATAGCTATATCTGATACGTGTACTTGATTCCTTATTTTTTGAAAGTTCTATCTTTTAAAAGTATTTGGAAGTGACTCTGAGGCTTCTTTGCAATGCTTGTGACTTGCTTGCAACTTGAGTGGGTTTCAGCTTGTGAAGCTGTGATATCTGTTGGACTTAGCCCTAATTTGAAGGAGCAGCAAGCTTCTTTCACTG
Source organism: Mercurialis annua (assembly GCF_937616625.2). Taxonomy (NCBI): domain Eukaryota; kingdom Viridiplantae; phylum Streptophyta; class Magnoliopsida; order Malpighiales; family Euphorbiaceae; genus Mercurialis; species Mercurialis annua. The sequence continues at coordinate 66,106,096 of NC_065570.1, forward strand.
TTATTAGGATTATTGTGCTATAGCAAGTTAATTTCTCTGTCTGTCCAAAGTCCTTGCATAGAATAAACAGTAAGGGAAATTTATTACCAAATAATAACAGAATGGACCTTTTCATGAGGTTATGTAGTTTTTTGATGTTTCTGTCTTGCTTTTTCGTGTATTGTTGTACAACAACTCACATGAATTTGCGGAGAGGATTTGAAAATTGTTTGTTGGGTATTGTTGGGCTCCATTAGTTTACATTTTTATCCTTTAGAGTAGAATTTGATATTGTAGTCATTGTTTTGTTGTTGGTGTTGTTCTAGAAGAAAAGCGAACAGCTTGCTCAAGCTTCTAGAGAACAAGTTGAGGCCACAAACACTTCTGGAAACAAAGTTACTCAAGCATCTAAAGTAAGTGGAGCAACAACACTTCAATTTTCTGCTGAAAATGGTGCAGGTCTTGTTTACACGGACGAATTTGACCCTGCTGTTGCAACATTAAATATTGTAGGTCTTCAATATATTTGTGGTTTCTCTGCTGTGTTTGCTGTTGAAATTTCTTTCTAATATGTAGTTTTTTGTTGATTTTTTATAGGCAATTACTTGGTTTCATCTTCATGAGTATACGAAGGCATTGTCTGTTCTAGAACCCTTGTATCACAATATTGAACCTATTGATGAGGTTGGATCTTTTAACCTTTGTTACTGCTTTTGAATTTTTATCTTTTGATTATTGTGTTATGATGCTCCACTTTTTTATTTGCAGACAACTGCACTCCATGTATGCCTTTTGTTGCTGGATGTGGCACTTGCCTGCCATGATGCGTCAAAATCTGCTGTAAGTTAATATGAAACAGTGTTGTTACCGTTTTATAATTCACATTTCTTCATGTGTTACATGTTAATTAAATTTTCATTATAGTTAGTTTGGAGACAAGTGTTTCTTCTTCTTTCATGGTTTCAATTCTCAAGCAAATGTGAAGAAGAGAGTATTGCCTCTTGCTGAATAAATCTGTTATTATGGTTTGGCCTATTCCATTTTTCTTGTGATGATCAGTTGGAATTAAATTCAATCTATAATGCTCTAGTATAAGTCTGGACAAAGGTTGGGTGTTATTGTAACTCCCTAGTTATTTTCCAGTTTATCTATTTTGTGTAAGGTTTCAAAGTTTCTTTTAGCATTACCTAGTCACAATCTACTCTTGATATTTTGGATGGGTTCAAAATACATTTACACCTATTACCAAGTAAATCACTGGATGTTGGAAAGGGAATGTACGAAAGGCACTTGGCACCAAGTATTGTGAAGTCTGCAAAGTAGGCCTATAGAGAAATAAACATCAGGGAAAAATAGAACTAAGTGAAAAGGAAAACAGGGGAAACACTTATCAATACTAAGTGAAAAGTAAATCACTGCAAAGTAGGCCTATAGGCCTATAGAGAACTAATTTTATTCAGCTAATCTTCTTCAGTGCCTAGTGTAATGAGGTCCTAGCAGGTTGTTTGAAATGATATTGTAGAAACTAATAGATCATGGTTATCACTTATCAATACTTAAAAACTTAAAATGAGCTCATTGTTGAAGCCATTTCCTTGAAGAAATGTGGGTTGCCTTTGATCTAATATTGGTAAAAGAACTGCCAGAATGTTGACTTGCTGCTTCTTTGGACTTCAGGTTTTTGTTTTCAATATGCGTGCTTTGAACACAAATTTATTCTTCTTTGAAAATATTTATGCAAATAAATCAGTTTTGCTTTCATGGGTTGGTCACAATTCGTCTATGATGGTGAGGGGGTCAATACTGAGGTGCTTTTAGAAGCATATTTGCAATAATGGTGGTGGTAAATCGTATAAACAAACTGATTGCAAAAGGCACTTAGTGCTTTTATATTTTAAAATTAGCACTATTTTTGCATTTTATTTCCATCCAAGATCTTTTCTTAATGTCCTTCCAAGATTTTTTCTTAATGCAAATCAAATAATTGTTTTTTTTTCTTTTGGGAATACCAAAAATCAGAGATGACTTGCTAACAATAAAGACAAGTGAAATTGTCATCCATTTCCATCTTGTCAGTTATTATGCGTACCATGCTTTTTGTGGGACGGGGTAGTAATTTCAGGCTGTTTTAACAGGAAAGAAAGAGGGTATGATTTTTCCTAGTTTGGTTTTCAATCATTATTATCATTGGTTGCTCTTCAGTTGTGTTTTATTACTGAAACTCTGTTCAGGATCTTAACTAAGCCATATCTTTGGCGTATCAGACTGTAAAATGTTTGGGTTGGATTTTTCGTATTGGGATTCATTAGGTAAAGAAGAGAGTGTGAACTAGTTTTATTGTAGAAGTCTTTCTTGTTTAAAGGAGGTTGAATTTTTTTCCTCGCTAAATTGATCATGCTGTCTGGAGAATTGGAGATGGGGATCTTTTTGTGGTTCATATAAGTAATGTGCTTATATTGGTGTTTCTTCGAAACCATGGACCACGTTGATTTAGTTTTGTTGCAACTTACTGGAATTCATACTGCAGTAGACATTTCAGTTTCTAGCTGCTGAACTCTTTTGAAGTTCATGGCTTTGTTGTGTGATTTTTTTTGAACTTGCTTAATTGTAAAAGTCCATTTGCCAGCCACCTGCTCTCACCTTAAAGTTGAAGGAATGACTAGAATAATGTTGATTTTCTCTCGCTCATTTACTTCGATCAGCTTGTGTTTGACTCAGCACATCTTAATTTTTGGATGGCTAGACGTTCCAATTGACACCGTTTCTTTTTCCATTGAACAGGATGTATTGATTTATCTAGAAAAAGCTTTTGGTGTTGGCGGAGTGAGTCAAGGTGATGGAAGCTCTGCACAACAATCTGCAAGTCTTGTGGCAAAATCTTCCTCTGTTCCGTACAGTTCATCTATAATGGATGCTTCTAATTCCGATTTAGCAACTAGCGGGAATGCTTTGGAAAATTCTTTATCAAGAACTTTATCGTTAACAGAAGAGACACTCGAGTATGAGACTGTATTTTCACTTGAGAATTTGACAAGACCTTCTAGCCTCTCGTCATCAAATGATCTTTCAAGGGTCCAAATTGATAGAACTATGTCTACAATTGATCTGAAGCTGAAGTTGCAGCTTTATAAGGTACGCTTTCTGCTTCTTACTAGGAATTTGAAACAAGCAAAGCGTGAAGTCAAGCTTGCTATGAACATTGCACGTGGGAGAGACTCGTCCATGGCTCTCCTCTTGAAGTCTCAGCTTGAATATGCTCGGGGTAATCATCGTAAAGCCATCAAGTTACTGATGGCATCAAGTAATCGAACAGAGATGGGACTCTCGAGCATGCTCAACAACCTGGGTTGCATTTATTTCCAGCTGGGGAAATACCATTTATCATCCGTGCTCTTTTCTAAGGCTTTAACCAGCAGTTCATCTCTTCGGAAGGAAAAACCTCTTAAGATGCTAACTTTCTCGCAAGACAAATCGCTTCTGATTATGTACAACTGTGGGATTCAGAACTTGGCTTGTGGGAAACCGTTTCTGGCAGCTCGCTGTTTCCAGAAAGCAAGTTTAATCTTTTACAATGTTCCAATCTTGTGGCTCCGGCTTGCGGAATGTTGTCTGATGGCTTTAGAGAAAGGACTTATAAAAGCTGTGGACAAATCAGAAACTGTAGTTCATGTTATTGGAAGGGGAAAATGGAGGCATCTCGCAATTGAAATTGGGACATATAGAAATGGATACACAAATTCGGAAAAACAAGAGGACCTGTTTATGGGCAGTGATGGCCAACCAAAACTTTCTTTGACCCTTGCCCGCCAATGTCTCCTCAATGCTCTGCATTTACTGGGCAGCTCTGATATAAACCATTTGAAATCTAGTTTGCCTTCTAGTATCTCCTTGGAGGAAAACGAATTAATCGATACGAAAGCATCGAGTATATCTGTAGGCTTAGGTCAGCTTAGCTCAAATGGTGATCTAAAAGAGCCAAAGGGAGGCACAAGTCAGGAGATTTTGCAGAACTCAATCTCTCACTTCGAAGATGTTCGTAGAAGAGAGAATCAGATGATTAAGCAAGCTCTTCTTGCAGACTTGGCATATGTAGAGTTGGAACTGGAAAATCCTGAAAAGGCATTGTCTGCTGCAAAATGCCTCCTGGAGCTTCCAGAATGCTCAAGAATTTATGTTTTTCTGAGTCACGTGTATGCGGCAGAGGCTCTCTGCTTGCTGAACAAGCCAAAAGAAGCTGCCGAGCACTTGTCAATTTATTTGTCGGGAGGACATAATGTGGAGTCGCCATTCAATCAGGATGACTTGGAGCAATTGCGAGATGAGAAAACCTATGATTATGAAGAGACCAACACGAAGAACTCTTCATCCACGGAGGAATCCCGAAGTATTGAGTTTCTCAAGCCAGAAGAGGCTAGAGGTATCCTTTATGCCAATTTTGCGAGCATGTACGCAGCACAAGGGGAGATTGAGCGAGCAAGGCATTTTGTGACACAAGCATTGTCGCTTATACCGGAGAGCCTAGAGGCGACTTTAACAGCAGTTTATGTGGATCTTGTATGTGGTGAGTCACAAGCGGCGATTTTGAAGCTAAAACAATGTAGTCGAGTGAGGTTTCTTCCAAGCCGTGTACAATTGAATAAATGTTGATGGTTCAGTGGCTTCCAAATTCTTGTGTTTGGCTCAGCTTCAGTGTTAGTTAGAGGGTAGATCAGCGATCCTTTTTATAGGATTTGTAACATATATATAGATCAGCTCAGCTCAGAGAATAAGTTTTCTGTTTTTTTTTTCTTTGATTTTTCATATTTAGGGTTCATTAATTGGTGTGGCAGAGTGTTTTGGATAGAGCGGATGCCCACCTTTCGATTTAATGTTGTGTTCCTTCTTGCCATTAAAAACACAAGCAAAGAAATTATTCATCATTTTCTCTTTAGATCTCATTGTTTTTTTCACTGCTTTCTTTTGATCAATGCTCTAATAGCTGGTAGTGCCATTGTTGCCCAGTCAGGTAAAATTACAAGTTAAATGTCATAGCTATGATTATGGATTTACTAAACTGCTTCTGGCCTTGTTTTGATGGAGTAATTATACCATGCAACATATCTTCTCACGTGTGATAAATTTTATTTTTTTAGGCTAAATAGTTAATTTGAATTCTCATGATTAGCTTGGTTTTCTTTTATTTGGATCTTAATATTTTTTTTTCTTTTCAAGTGGTATCAGGTGTTGTTAAAGCAATAACAAAATAAACCCTTCTTTTAATAGGTTTTTGTTTTGTCGTTACACATGCTAATACGGACAATACGTGAAATTCACATAATACATTTAAGTTTCAAATAAATTATTCATGTTGAAGTTAAATAAACTGATCCATGAATGTCATTTATCAACTACTTCATCATCGAAAATGGCAAAATAAAAATCTGTCAACGGAGGGTCCATTTTATATTTTTGTATAAAATAAGGTGCTACTTAAAAAGTTTTCTGTTAAAATTCAAATAAAAAATAAAACCTAATTTGGAAATTAAAATTGTACATTGATTTTTTTCCGTCTCTGTTTAAATAATCAACAAGTGTATAAAATATGATTCATATATTTATACATATGAGAGATATGTGTAAAATGAAATGATATTGTCGTTTACATGACATAACTTGTTGTCAATTAGTTTGTTTGTCAATTAGTTTGTTAATGTTCCATAATAATTTTATTTAATAATAAATTTGATGTAAATTCTAAAAAGCCAAAAAATTATATAATTTTAAAAATAAATATAATTCTAAATGCGGTAATGCAAATTGCCTATACTCTATTTTGATATGTACATTTGGAAAGGACATGTATATGGTTTCTTCTTCCTCTCTGTCTTTTCTTTTCTCTCTCATTTTGATAATTAATTCAGGACTTTTTTGGAATCTATGTATGTAAAATACTGTTAAAGTTCAACCACACTAAGGAAAGCTGTACAAAAATGACTAATTTTATTTTTTTATAGAATAGATGACTAAATTGTTAGAATCATGTAATTGGGTAATATTTTGATCCTGTATAGTTATATCCTAATGTTATGAAGGGCTTGAAAGGGCAGATTTGTTGGATATTACTGACTTGTCTTGTCTCCTTTGCAAGAAATGGACTAAACAATTATTTGTACATTCAGATTTAACCTTGACTTCATTCAACATTTTTGTAATGTATAAAATATAGAAAGCTCTGAATAATTGATTTACACGTTTGCTTAAAATGGACCAAATACAAAACTATATATTTTGATTTTCTTGAGAGTACTGTTATGTGTAGATGGAACCGTGAAATCCTTGTTTTTTGATCTGTTGGAACATTTGCCGATTGAAATGTGGATTTTCAGAAAGGCTGAATCGCGGACTAGGCGTTTCGTGGCTCAACCTAGAGGTGCAAAGCAAACTATTAACCACATCGTTCTTAGGACAAAACAGCCGGAAAATACTGCCACCACTGCACTATGGTAACAACTCGATAACACTTAGTATCAAGAACTGCATATAACACAAGACTGTGTTTTCTTTAACTCAGAGGAAAAGCTCGGTTTATAACAAAAGATTATATTTTTTAAAATAAAAAAACTTTATTTATAATATAAGACTGTGTTTTCTTTAAGGCTGAATACATCATTTGACCCATAAACTATACCACTTTATGTTTTGCGACCTCTAAAAAATATATTTTAAAATTAAACTGTGGCCGAACCGATATCATCACTTGTTTTACGGTTCAAGCGTTTTAATAGTTCGCCTTTGGTTTAAAACAATTGAATTAAAAGTTTGAGTTTTCAATAAAAGAATCAAACTAAGCTGACCTCCCATTTGTGGTCGAACCCACGGTCCGGTTCGTTTTTTAAAACATTGTTAAGAGAAAAACATAGTAGAGTGAGTTAGAATCTCCTGAAGCAAAAAGGGGTTGATCAAATAGACAAGATATGCGCAAATGGGAGGAAAAGACAACGTAAGTTCATGTGACACATTAGTAGTGTGGTCCCTATGAAATTGGTAATCATAGCTATAAGATATCAACATGTAGTAGCCATACCTTCAGGATAAAACATTCAATCATTCAAATTTCAGTGTATGGACCTCTTCAAATACACTTATATCTTAACACACAACCCTTACACTATGTGTGTGTATTGTATAAATGAAGAAAAATTGGTTCATTTTAAGAGTTCCATCGTGTTTTACACAATTTACTAAAATACATATTTTTTTTAATAATCGAAGAGGAGAGCGTTTGTGAAAGGAATTAAACCCACAAATTTTAACACTTTGTGTACAACACATGTACCATTTGAGTTACAGTTTGTTAGTACGAAAATACACATTTATATATTTATCCGTATTTATGATGTCTGCAAATTGTATTTAAAGAATTATTTTTTTATTTGAATAAGAAAGTAAAGGCTGCATAAATAAATTTAACTTAAATTTTTTCTAAAATTAAATATTGAAACTTTTAGAATGGATTATCCGGAAAAAAGTGAGATTTTAAAAATGGAACGGAAGAAATATACAATATTTAAATTATGTAAGAGAGAATATATTACATAGTAATATACTCCCTCCGTCCCAAAACAATAGTCCACTTTCTCCTTTTCACACAGTTTAAAAAACACAATTAATTGTTTAAATTTTCACAAATTTATCTTCATTTTTCCTATCAGACCCTTATTAAATGTTATGATTATAGGCTAATAGAAATAAATGATACATTTTAAATAAGGACAATATGAAAAATAAACACTTTAAATTGTGATTTACAAGTAAAGTGAACTATTGTTTTGGGACAAAAAAAATAAGAAAAGTGGATTATTGTTTTGCGACGGAGGGAGTAATAATTTCTTATATACACTTTAAATTGTGATTTACAAGTAAAGTGAACTATTGTTTTGGGACAAAAAAAATAAGAAAAGTGGATTATTGTTTTGCGACGGAGGGAGTAATAATTTCTTATATCAATAAAAATTTAGTTAATTTACTAAATTAAGCTAAAATTATTAAAACTAAAATTTTTGAGATATACAAATAAGGCCTAATGCCTTAAAAAAACCACGACATTTTATCCCCTTTTCGATCCTACCCTGACGTTGAAAACTGGTCAATTTTACCCTATTTCGCATTTTTGTGTTTCTATTGTATCCTGAAATATTAAATTGATGTCTTTTTTATTTGGAAAAAATACAAAAACGCTCTCCATTTTTAGCATATATTAATTGTACGTGTTTACAATTTATTTAGATTTAGTTAAATTAATTTGATTATGATTTTTAGTTAGTTTTTAAAAATAAAGGACTTATTTTTACTTTTTTGAATAGAAATGAATTTGATTTCATATTTAGACTAAGTTAATTGAATGATTTCATCGTTTAAGTAAATAAATTGACAAAAATTAAAAAATTGGGGTACAATTAAGATGATATAAAACAAAATAGGATAAAATTAGCCAGTATTCAATATTAGAGTAGAATTGAAAAGGGGTTAAAAAGTCGGGATTTTTTAAAGTATTAGGCTTAAAAATAAATATAAAAAGTTTAGATTATTAGACCAGCCACTCAGCATAAGTGGGGTTATATTGTTTTGTGAGTGTTACTTGAAAGCTTTGCAATTTGAGATGAAAAATGCATGAAGATTCCTTGTCATTAAAGGACCCATTTGACATGGAATGATCGTTTCACCAACTCAAATTATAGATCAATGGTTCAATACTTTATATGCAAAACACTATATAAGTTGAGAATTTATAGCAGTGGAAAAAAATATATTTTTTTCAATCCGGTAAACAATATATATAGATAATAGGAAAAAGATGCAAAAATAATCTTCATATATACCCTGCTTTTTTTTTTGTTGACATCTGTAGTACTATAACTCTATCACTTTGTATATTTCTGGTTTTTTATATGTGATTGTTGATATGCATTTTTAAAAAATTTGTGATTTGAATGTGGTGTTGTGTGATATGATTGAAATTGATGATTTTGAGGTGAAAATTTTGGGTGAAAAAATAAAAATTAAATTTGATAAATATAGGGGTGATCCTGAAAACATGAATAAGCTAATTTTCTTTAGGCTAATCCTCTGAAAAACCCCTCACCTTTCAATTTCTTTTCATTTGCACCCTCACCTTTCAAAATTCCCAATTTTACCCTAATTTCCACCTTTCACTTTCAATTACACCCTTAAATATTAAATTGACCTATTTTTACTGCAAAAAGTTCAAATTAATACTTTATATTTCAACAAATATTATAAATAGTATCTAATTTAATTAATTTTATGGAATTAAAACGGTAAAATTAAATAAAAGTGAATGTGAAATTTAGTAATTTTTGAATTTTTTTTAGAGAAGATGCTTTTATTGTTGAAATTTTAACATTTAGTACTATTTAGAAAATGAGTAAAAATAAAAAATATTGATTTGAAATTTTTTGAGTGAAAAAAAAGTCAATTTAATATTTCGAGGGTGCAATTGAAAGTGAAAGGTGATAATTAGGGTAAAATTGGGGATTTTGAAAGGTGAGGGTGCAAACGAAAGAGGGTTGAAAGGTGAGGAGATTTTTAGAGGATTAGCCTTTTCTTTACATATATTTTTGATCCTAACTCTAAATTAGAGGTAGGGAATACAATTTGAAAATAATGTTCGGTAATGAGAAGGGTGTGAGTCTGTTTAAATCTGTTGTTAATGAGGTAATTCTATTATGTAGCGAATATATAAGTTTGTGTGATTGTGGTGGAAATGGAAACAATGTTGCTGATTTGAATTCTCAGTCTTAATGGACTCAAATTCAAAGAGGACATGCCTCAGCCTTTGCTATTATTGTGCCTACTTCTACTAGAACCATAAAGTCTCCTTCTGTCAGTAAAACCAGATTTAAGTAGTATAGAAAGGAAATAAGAACTTCAAGTACTCGGAAGAGTGAATTAGAAGTATGCCTCAATGAGGATTAAGTAGAATATGGAGATGAATTGGAGGTTTTAAACTGGTGGAAGCAAAATGATCAGCATTTTCCAATTCCGTCTAGGCTTGCTCGAGATATTCTTTGTGTTCCAATTTCCACTGTGCTTCTGAATCAACCTCTAGTACTGCCCTAAAGACACTTGATTATTTCAGAAGGTCTTTAACCCCTAAATTGGTGGAAGTCCAAGTATGCACACAAAATTGGCTAAGAACTAAAAAGGGACCTCTAATTCTTGAAGAATGCATTGATGAATTGGAAATATTTGAGTAAGGTTATGCACTTCTCTCTAATATGATCTTATTATCCTGATTTTGAAATTTTCTTACTGTTTTAAATTGAACTTATCCTCTTTTTGTTCGTTTATCCAAAGTTGTCAAATGTTGTTCCACCTGTAAAATGAAACAAGCAAATGTTGTTTTTTTTTTTTGAAAACACATGTGATGAAAGCCATGAGTTGTTAGTTTGGACCTTCTGGTGGAAGCTAAACTTCTGTATTGTCCCCATCCTTCCAGATCAATTTTGTTTCTATCCCTTCTGAACGGAAACTGAACTGTTAACTTATGCAGTTATGCTGGTGGAAGCAATTGATGACCGTGTGAAAGTACGAATTACTAACTTTTAATACTTGTATTGTTATTCAAATATGTGGATTATGTTTCAAATTATTATGAAACTTATTTATTCAACTTATATTTTGAAATTGTCTAGGTTTCAAAATGTTTTGAAATTGCTTGAAACCCTTCGTTTTTTAAATTTCTTTACTTTTATTGCTTTTATAACTCTTTTCAAACTGTTTAAACTGTTTTTTAGGCTGTGATGAGACTTCACCACTATAAGATTTATAAGGCCTTCATTTGATATGAAATATTGACATCTTTTAGAATCATCATGTCATATGTTCGCCTTACAATTGATTGGACAAACATAAATTTTACGCCCTCTCTTATAGCCATTTCATTTTCTTTTTCAGTTGTTGATAGTTTAAAGTAAAAACTGACTGAAAATTTTAAAGTTTTTATCTACTGAGTTTTTGTCTGCTTTAATCTTAAACACCTTCTTTTCTTCTACAATTTCCACTCCACATTCTGCTGCTGCCTGGATGTGGATATAATTTTGACAGTTCACAGTATATACCAAATGATGCATTTGGAAGTTGGAACATGCCCTTTTTTCATATTTGAATGAATTAGTTTCATTTTTATAGTTGATATTTATATTTTTGTGAAGGGTGTTTGTATAATTAAATAGATAGGGTGGGTAACAAACAAACAAAATCTATATTTATATTTATGTTACAGTTATTTTTTTTCATATGAATGAATTATTTTTGTATTTAAGTTTGTTAGCAAAGGATCCATTTGAAAATCATACAGTCGAATCGAATTGAACCGAACCGATCAAACTATTTCGGTGATAAATTGATCGATTTTGGTTATTGAAATTGCCAATTTGGTTTCTAGTTTTAACTTATTTCGGCACCATCAGTTTCCGATTTTTCACAACCGAACCGAGCGATGCAAAGGGCTTTGTAAAATTATCTCTAGACTTTTGAAGTGATAAGGTTAGAAGAATGAGGGTGACAGGCACACAAGATTGAGTCTCAACCATGCAATGGTTTAGGTGAAAAGTGTGAGTGATTTACAGGGAGTAAATGGTAAAAAAAGCAGTCACAAGTGCAATCTCCATTTCTACCCACAGAATTCCGAATGATACAGAAGCAGGATTGGAAATATATGGTAGATGGTCTGTGACTTCACAAATGTCCTTTCTGTAGTGTTTCAGGAAACAAGGAATATAAATTATAGCCCACTGCAACTCTAAAACCACTATTATCTCTCTCTAATGTTTTGAATTTATCTTGCTCTAATCTACAAGATAAATGTTTTTTTTTATTTTGGCTTAATCACTCAAAACTCCCCACTTTTAACCCCTTTTGCAAATATATCATGACGTAGGAATTTCTCTAATTTTACCTTAATTTGCTCTTTTATGTTTCAATTGTACCCCAAAATATTAAATTGACCTCTTTTCACTTATAAAAAAAGTTTAAAATAATCTTTTATTTTTTATATTGTTAACAATATTAGGGTCTAATTGAAATAGAGGCTAAAAATGGAGGACTATTTTAAACTTTTTTCAAGTGAAAAAGGTTAATTTAATGTTTTAGGTACAATTGAAATATAAAAGGGCAAATTAGGGTAAAATTGGAGAAATTTTTACGTCGGGGTATATTTACAAAAGGGGCTAAAGGTGAGTGGGGGATTTTGAGTGATTAGGCCTTTTATTTTTAAAATTTGCCAAGAATGTTAACCATTTAAAACTTTAAAGCATTAAAACGGTGGCCGAGCAGATTATTTGCTGGTTCACAATTTAACCGATTAAGTAACTCTTGTAATAATAAATATAGTTAAAAATGTACCTTATATATATAGCTTTATAGTTTTATAATAACAATAATAAAAATAGACTGAGAAATTTACATATTTACATAAAATAAGAAAATATTTGTAGATTATACATCAACACGAAAAAGATAATAAAAATATATCACAATTTTCGTCCTTTTGTGTGTTTACTCTCCGTGTCCTAAAAAATTAGAGTTTTACTCTATTATATAATGTGTGTAACTTGACACTCTCTCTATGCGTGTAACCTCACTCTCTCTCTCTCTCTCTCTCTCATGCGCGCATGCAGCCCTTATTTCTTTTACTCTTCTTCAAATTATTTGTTCAGACCACATTTCTTCTATTCTTCTTCAAATTATTTGTTAGGCATTTCTTTTCTTGTTTCTTAAATTATCTGTTGACATTTCTTTTTTACTTTTTCAAATATTTTGTTTTCCAGTATGTTTTTTCTCTCCGTTTTTTAAACTAATTATAAATAAATTTTTTAATTAAAATATTAAATATTTCTATTAATTTTAAATTATATGCTACTATTTATTAATATATCATTATATTGATATCAGATTTAAAATTTATAAGAATTGAATAAAATAATTAAAATCTGATAAAATATATTTATAATAGATATGTAATCTTATCATAAATTTTTGCATAATCTTTTTCATAATTTTTATATAAAATATTTTACATAATTTATGCAGAATTAGATAACATTTGCATAACTGTACCATACATTATCATTAATCTTATCATAACATTATCATAAACTTACATAATATCAAGGGCGTATCGTATTATTATCATAAACTAATCATTATATTATCATAAATTTATCATTAATATTATCATAATTGTATAATGTAAAATTATTTTACGTATTTTATCATAACCTTATTATAGCCATATCATAAAACTATCATAATATTAGCACAACCTTATCACAATATTATCATAGTCTTATCACAATATTATTATAGCCTTATCATATTACTATCACAATTTTATTATAATATTATCATAGGCTTATCATGATATTATCATAGTTTTAGCATAACTTTTATTATAACCATATCATAATATTATCATAATCTTATCATGATATAATTTTTATTTTTGTCTTTATTTTTATTAATACAGTATCATATGATTATCACAGTTTCACCTTATCATGTAATTATCAGTGTATCATATTGCATTGTCATCTTATTATCATGCCATTATCGGTATCGTATGTAGCAGATTATTATATGATAATAATATGATAATCTTATCATACAATTACAATAACGTTATCATGATGTTATCACAACGTTATCATAATAACATTATCATCTCGGTAACATTATTGTCTGATTATCATCTCAGTATAACTACTACATTATCTTCTCGGTATCATAACTTTTTTGGAAATATTATTTTTCATACATACTTAGATTACATTTTCATAACAGTATCATGATGTTATCACCACGTTATCATAATAACATTATCATCTCGGTAACATTATCATCTGGTTATCATCTCGGTATCACTACAAAATCGTTTTCTCTACAGTTTATGATACTGATATGATAATATTATAGTGATAACGAGATGATAATCAGACGCTGTTTTCTGCAAAAAAATCGTTATTTCTGCAGAAAATTATTTTTTTCATCATAAAATTGTTATTTATGCAGATTTTTTAGATCTAAAAGCAATTTTTTCTGATCTGAGCGTTAAAGTAACTCGTAATAATTACCACGAGTTAAGAAAAAAAGTGCTAAAATTTAATATAGAAGAGCAGCGGATTAGCGGCGAAACGACGACAGATCGGTGAAGGATTGGCGAACGAGGAAAAAAAAGATAGAGAAGATAAAGAAGAAGAAGAAAAAAAGTAGAAGAAGAAAAAGAAAAAGAAAAAGGAAAAAAGAAGAAGAAGAAGAAGAAGAGGAGGAGCAGTAACTGCTCTGAGAGTATAAAAATAAAGTTATAAAAAAGAGGGAGTAAAAACATAAGTAAACCAGGTAGTTATATTAAAAAAAGCCACGTCAGTGTAAAAATAGAAATAAAAAAAACGGGAAGTATTTTCCATATTTTTTTTTGTGAGGTAATATTTACAATTATTTTCAAAAATGGAGTGTTTTTCCTAATTTTCTCAAAATAGACATTGTTCTGGTTTCAACCCATTTATTAGTTCATCGATTACTAAATCTAACAAAATGAGAATCTAAAATAAGATTTGTAATGATAAAGAAAATGAATATCTTGATTGCTTTTTTGTCTAAAACAAATCACACATTCAACAATCTCAAATCAATAATAAAAATTAAATGGTGTACAATTATGAGCCAACATCATCATTACCAATCAAGAAACTAAAACAAATAAAAGAAAAAGAGATTAATTGAGAGATAGGGAGGCTCGACATCCTCTCATGTCGATTTCAACATGCATGCAACTCTAACATTCTTCAAACCTGCATGCACAATATACATCATTAGACTAGCTAGCTATATATAATATATGAGAACAAAAAACATCCAAATTTTAAAGTTGGCCTTAAATTTGACTTAATTACATAAATCTTTCACTTTAATTAATCAAATAAATTAGTTTTATTGCTTAGTCAGAAAAGATTTTAGTGAAAATATTTGGTCAGTTTTCAGCCATAAAGATTCTGAAAAAAACTAATCAGCAAAATGATGAATCTATGTCAATGCAAGGAAGCAATGAGGATTAATAGTGAGTAGATAAAATTGATAAAACTATAATAATCCAGAAAACTACTTAAGTTAATTTTCGGACAACGAAATCCATTATATTATTAGTTACTTTATTGTATCATGGATCAATTTTTAAATTTAGATACCTGCTTAAAAATTTCTTTCCATCGCACTTAAGCGTATAAAACAATGCAGTTAAGAAATAATAAAGTAGGTTATTTAAGTTGAAATTAGGGTTTAGTAGAATTAACTTAACTTGGGATCTAGAGAGAGCAAGTGTAACCAGGAGGAGGAGTTTTGCCACAAGTAACAAGGAGTTGAAGAGCAATTGGGACATAGACATTAAGGTTCAGAAGCTTCAGTTTCAGAGTTGTGCAGAGGCAAGCTGCAGCTTCAAGCTCAACAAGTCCTGCAAGAACTGGGCAACATTCATTCACAGCCGGGTCTCCGAGTCCAATGTGCACTAACCCGCCTAGAAGATCAACACAAGCACCCAATTTCAATGTATCAATTGGGCAGGTGTCACCTTTTGATGACGACGGTGGTGGTGGGCATGGTTTACCGCCGCTTCCCTTTGGTGGGTTACTGGTACCTGGCGGCATAAGAATTGGAGGAAGATCGATGGGTGGTTTAACAATGGGAGGAATCACCGGTGGCAAGTTGATGGGTGGCTTAACAACGGGGGGAATGACCGGTGGCAAGTTGATGGGTGGCTTAACAACGGGGGGAATGACCGGTGGCAAGTTGATGGGTGGCTTAACAATGGGAGGAATGACCGGTGGTAATTTGATGGGTGGCTTAACAACGGGGGGAATGACCGGTGGCAAGTTGATAGGAGGTTTAACAATGGGAGGAATGACCGGGGGCAAGTTGATAGGAGGTTTAACAACGGGAGGAATGACCGGTGGCAAGTTAATCGGAGGTTTAACAATAGGTGGCACAAGGCCACCACCTCCTCCTCCACCACCACCCTTATGACCCTTCTTTGGTGGTTTGCAAGCGCCGCAGTCAGGGTTAACTGCAGTAGCTGCGGCGGAAGTGAAGAACATGCAAATAAAGAGAAGAGCTGAAACTTTGGTGGAATCCATTTTGTGTGGCATAGAGTTGAAAGAAATGGTTAGATAAGAATGGAGAGTAAGGAGAAGTGTTGTTATATAGAATAGAAATGGTGAGCAGAAGAAGCAAACAAAAGAACCCTAAAACAGACCACGTGAATATGGGAACAGCTCCTCACAGGCAACTGCCAAATTTTGCTAGTTGGCAGTGCCATCTACATTACAAAAACATCACACTCCATTTTCATCTTCTAATTTCTCATTCCTAATGCTCTTAAATTCTTTAGCTTTTACTTACTATCCATACTTTCCTCTTAAACAACCCAACCATATCAAACAACTAAATCGAATCAAAAAATTCGGTTCACTTCGGTTTGATATTGTGGAAAAAGTTCATTCTTTTATTTGGCTAGGTTGTTATGTAAATCAGTACATGTTGTTCATGAATGGCAAAACTCATATGGAAGCCTCTCTATTTTACCGGTTTAATTTGAGAGGCTCTTACCCAAAATTGTTCACGTTCCGTCCCTGTACTTGGAAAAACCCGATTTTTAAGTCCTTTTAAAAGACTGGAATAACAAAAAAATTATAAATGGAGAGACTGAAAAAACTAAAAAAAGACCTGAAAATTAAAAATTAGGTAAGTAGGAAGAACCAGAAAAATAAACACATAGTATAAGGACTTTCTGAATAAAAATGATATAGTACAAGGACCTCTAGATAATAAAACTCATTCAAATTGAAATTCTTTCTAAATTAGGATCTTTTTCTTTTTAAATTTAAACTTTTATTGAACGTATATTATTCTAATAAAAATTAAATCCTTATTATCTATTTGAATTTTTATTCTAATTATATTATTTTACTTAAAATTTATATAATTATATTTATCGACTAAATATAAAAGAATTTTTTTATATTTAATAACCCAGAAACATTACTGAACCTCTTTAAATTTCAAAATCATATATAGTTTAAATTAGTTTAAACTTTAATTAATAAAATTTAGAATTTAATTTTAAAATAAAATTTTATTTCATATTTTATAATATTCATGATATATTAGAACTCTTTAAATTTTGTCACTTATAAATATAAATATAAACGCTTCAAATTTCATATAAGTTCAATTAATTAATTAAAATTTTGATTAATTTTAAAGAAAACCTATTCAATAAATTAAAATTATATTAAAAATCCTTAAATTTTATAGGCCAAATAACTAAAAACGGCCAAACATTTCATGAAAGTTTCACAGAAATCCAAACTTTTCAAGTTTATCAAATTTGTTCCGAAACGCATGATTTTATTTTAATTATGTCCAACTACATAATTTGTTTATGTGGCGCTAATGTATGCCATACCACATCAACGCCACGTATGCGCCACATGAGCAAAATTACATAATTGGACATAATTGAAACGAAATCATGCGTTTCAGGACAAATTGGATAAAATTGAAAGATTTGAATTTCTGTGAAACTTTCATAAAAGGCTTAGCCTTTTTTTTATCATTTGGCCAATTTTATAACCATGAAAAGTTTCAAATTCTACAAGTTTACACTTTCACTAATTGTTTAATTTATTAATTAAATTAAAGAACTAAAAACATTCAAAAATATAACAATATATTAACAAATCTTTTTAAAAATAAATATTTAATAAAACTCTTTAGATTTGATAATCTATATATATATTTTTAGAATGATTTGGTAATCTATATTAAACTCTTTATTTATTTAAGAGAGATTACATAAATTAAATATAATTTTTTTACAGTGTAATTTTTTTAGATGTTCATTCCTTCTTTTAATTTAAAAGAATAATTTATGGTTCTCTTTCATTCATAAGGATGCTGTTGCTTTGTGCTTGATTTATCCAATTAAATATATATGAACTTGGGGCGGTTGCGGAGACATATTTTTAATTTATGGAGAAAAGAGAGAACAAGGCGGCGAATGGTAGTTTTGCAATTCTGCCAAAATTGGAGGTATGCGATTTTAGCGATTTTTGATCCTAGATTTATTGAAAACGGGCTAACGATCGATACTCTTCAGCTTTGTTCATGGATTCATCGCTTTTGGGCCGAATTCCATCGTTTGGTTCTCCAAAATGGCGTTTCGCGATTACGATAGTTTTTGGACTTTTGTTGTTTTATTTCTTTTTATGCCGGTTTAGGATTGTCGTTTTGTTTTATTATTTAAACAACCTTATGAGTTATAGGACGTTCTTTTTATGTTATTCTGAGACACATTTTATTGATTTATAGATTTTGGTATTCTATCAAATCAATGAATGTGTGATACCTGAAATATTTCTATTATTGAATCAATAAATTTTGAAAATTTATTTAGTGATATTACAAATAATAATAACATTTATTATCCGGTTTTTAATTGTGAAATACATCGGAGCTGCATTGGGAAGCAGACAGTTACTTCTCTAAATGGATTATTTGATGTCAACCAACAAATTAATAGGAGGAATCATTCTTCTGATGAATGCTATGTCTGGATTACGTTAACATGAATTCCATTTATTGCTTTGGACAAAGATTTTTTCTTGCTTATTGGGGTCGATTTGGAAATGCAAAATCAATACAATATCAGTTGGCATTTGCCTAGGGCCTCAAAATTTAAAGGGCCCTATATAAATAATGCAACCCGAAATCCTTTAAGTTCTAGATTCCATACGAATCACTCTCTTTCTTTTTATAGTGGATCTAAACTTATTAAGAATTAAGCTAGCATATAAATGTGCAACGTCAATAGTTTTGCATTGAAGTTATACTTCTTTTCTTTATTTATTATTTAGGAATGTATTATTAATTTTTATTAAAGCTAATGTTGTAATTTTTTCTATCCCCTTCCCACATATAGAGTTGTTGGTTTTTTTGTCATAGATTATACTTTATGTGATTTACAGTCTCAATTTGTCACAGTTTATGGTGGTCTAAATTTCTAGTTTTTACATAATAATATCCATCTATTTATTTGTGAATTTATCATATTATTGTTGAATATAAGAGAATAAACTCTAACATTTGGACATATATAAAAACAAAACTCTTAATAAATATCAGTTTTATATCTTAGCTCCCCAAAGATATTAAGAAATTGAGGACGTGAGTATCATTTTGGGACCCCCAGAAAAAAAAAATCATAATTTCCTCGCTGATATGAAAAAAGAACAAGGTGATTTTAATAAGAAATTCCGCTGGAACCAATTTTTTTAATTACAATGCCAAAATAGAATTAAATTCTTGGAACACTGATGTCGAATATAATGTTCTTAATCACTTAGGCTATATATACATGTGGAATAATGCTAAAATATTTCTCTTCTTTGGTATAAGTACTCAAGCAATTATGTGAAGATTTATAAAAGAAAAAAAAAAGGTTGAATAAAAGGCGTATATTGCACGAAGACGGAAATAAAAAGAGAATCAAAATGTGGAAATGCAAATGGCAAAATATATAATAACTTTTTTGAAACGGAAACTTAGGTGTACAATTATGAGCCAACATCATCATTACATTACCAATCAAGAAATTAAAACAAAGATACTTAGAAAAATAGACTAATAGACGGATAGGAGAGGCTTGACATCTTCTCGAGTCGATTTCAACATGCATGCAACTCTATTATTCTTGAAATCTGCATGCACATGAAAAAAAAAATACTGTTAAATCTCTACCCTAGCTAGCTACATATACATGAAAATAAAAAATATTTAATTACTCTTCATTCCCTTTCATTAGACCTTACTGCATAAACTTTCAATTTAATTAGTTAAATACTTTATTTTTAATGCAGTCTTAAAAAAGTATCAGTACTGTACTGAGATTGTTTTTCCTCATGTACTAATTTCAAGAAAGAAACTAGAGGTGTTCATATTACTTTGGTAAGTGTACTGAGATAAAAGTCATAAAACTGTAATTATAAATAAGTTAGGTTGTTGGACGATTAGGACCTGAAATGTAGTTAAAAATTGAAATTGGTTATTTAAGTTAAATTAGGGTTTCATGAGAAGAGTAAACTCAACTTGGATCTAGGGGGAGCAGGTGTAACCAGGAGGAGGAGATTTTCCACAAGTGACGAGAAGTTGAAGAGCAAGTGGGACATAGATATTGAGGTTCAGAAGCTTCAGTTTCAGAGTTGTGCAGAGGCAAGCGGCAGCTTCTGTCTCAACGAGTCCTTGAAGTACTGGGCAACATTCATTCACAGCTGGGTCTCCTAGTCCAATGTGTACTAACCCGCCAAGAAGATCAACACAAGCGCCCAATTTTAATGTATCAATTGGGCAAGTATCACCTTCTGATGATGACGGTGGTGGGCATGGTTCTTCGCCGCTTCCCTCTGGTGGGTTAGCGGCACCTGGCGGTGGAGCAAATGGAGGGGCTGCAGCTGGAGGAAGATCGACTGGTGGTTCAGCAATAGGAGGACACTCCGGTGGCGAGTTGATGGGTGGCTGAACAGCAGGGGGGCTCACCGGGGGCAAGTTGATTGGTGGCTCAACAATAGGGGGACTCACCGGTGGCATTGGCAAGTTGATGGGTGGCTCAACAGCCGGAGGACTCACCGGTGGCATTGGCATGTTGATGGGTGGCTCAACAGCGGGGGGGCTCACCGGGGGCAAGTTGATTGGTGGCTCAACAACAGGGGGACTCACCGGTGGCATTGGCAAGTTGATGGGTGGCTCAACAGCCGGAGGACTCACCGGTGGCATTGGCATGTTGATGGGTGGCTCAACAACGGGGGGAATTACTGGAGGTAAGATGACGGGTGGGGTGACAACAGGGGGAATCACTGGTGGCAACTTTATAGGTGGATTAACAACGGGTGGCTCAACTACGGGAGGCTTAACGACGGGTGGCTCAACAACGGGAGGTTTAATCACGGGAGGTTTAACCACGGGAGGCTCAACGACGGGTGGTTTAACTACAGGAGGCTCAATGACGGGTGGCTTAACGACGGGTGGTTTAATTACGGGAGGCTCAATGACGGGTGGCTTAACTACGGGAGGCTTAACGACAGGTGGCTTAACTACGGGAGGCTTAACGACGGGTGGTTTAATTACAGGAGGCTTAACAACGGGTGGCTTAACTACGGGAGGCTTAATTACGGGAGGCTTAACGACGGGTGGCTTAACTACGGGAGGCTTAATTACGGGAGGCTTAACGACGGGTGGCTTAACTACGGGAGGCTTAATTACGGGAGGCTTGACGACGGGTGGCTTAACTACGGGAGGTTTAACGACGGGAGGCTTAACGACGGGAGGTTTAACGACGGGAGGCTTAACGATGGGCGGCTTAACGACGGGAGGCTTTACGGGCGGCTTAACGACGGGAGGCTTTACGGGTGGCTTAACAACGGGAGGCTTAATTGGTGGCTTAACAACGGGCGGCTTAACGACGGGAGGCTTTACGGGCGGCTTAACGACGGGAGGCTTTACGGGTGGCTTAACAACGGGGGGCTTAACAATTGGAGGCTTAACGGGTGGCTTGACAACAGGCGGCTTGACAACGGGGGGCTTGACAATAGGAGGCTCAACTATGGGGGGCTTAACAAGTGGTGGTGGCTTGACGGGGGGACAAGCGCCACTGTCAGGGTCAACTACGGTGGCAACTGAGAAAGTGAAGAACATGCAAAGGAAGAGAAGAGATGAAATTTTGGTAGAGTCCATTTTCTATCGTATTTAGTGGAGAAAAGAGAATTATAGTGCGGAGGAATGATCAGAAGTAGTAGTATATATATAGGAATGATGAGGCGAAGAAGAAAACAAATAAACCCTAAAGCAAACCAAGTGAATATGGGAAAACAAATTAATGTGCTAGTCGGCAATGGCACCTACATTACAAATACATCACTTCATTTCCATCTTCTATTTTGTTTTTGTTGTTATTACTGTTTGCATGATTAGCTTTTACTATACATATATTTTAGCTGTTCAGCAAATGCTCCATTCAATTAAACACTAAATTAAAATATTTATTTAACTTCTGATTTTGTAATACTAGAAGAAAAAAAAGATTATTAATCTGATTGTTGGTATGCGATGCAAAGCGTGATCTGCTTCATTGTGGGATTTCCATTTCTGACTGTCTCCTCTCTTGTAGAATATATTTCCAGTGAACAAATTACTGCCCCATATAAGGAATGTAGAAGTCAACAGTTCAACCTGTAACCACAAATGATATCAAAAACAAAATTGTGGAATTATTTTACGGCATGCATAGGTTTGGTAAAAAACATAGAATATACACTATTAGCTACATCGATATTGTTTATCTAAATAGCAAAAGTTCAATACTTTTGCAGTTATTGAACTTTAAAACTTTTTTATAAACAATATCGATGTTTTATTTGTTATGTTTTGATAATCTATAACTATCGTTTTTTACAATATTTTT
The DNA here is from genome assembly GCF_937616625.2 of Mercurialis annua. Classification (NCBI taxonomy): domain Eukaryota; kingdom Viridiplantae; phylum Streptophyta; class Magnoliopsida; order Malpighiales; family Euphorbiaceae; genus Mercurialis; species Mercurialis annua. The sequence continues at coordinate 66,128,639 of NC_065570.1, forward strand.
TTATGCATGTTTTTTTTTATGAATAAAAAAAAAATTAGGTCAATTTTACTTGTGTAATTGACAAGTAACTCAATTGATAATTAAATGAAAAATATCTAAGCATATAGTGTGGTTCTTTCACATAGAAAAAAATTAACTTGAATTGATTTTGTTACTGTAAATTAATAGTTAAGTTATCAAATATCATAAATAAAATGTTGGTAACATAACCGTAAAAATATTCAACCCCTATGACAAGCTACTTATGAATACCTAGATCTCAATAACATAGGGTTAATCTGATACTTCTTTTAAATAAATGATGAATAATGAATTAGTTCATCCATAAAGAAATGAAATGTAAAAAGAGTTTGAAAAAGTATGAATCAGAAAAAATGTTGCAAAAGCAATCTAAAGATCAAAAAACACCATTTGTTAGAGTACGAAAATCTCGGATGATTCGGTTTGTAGTAAAAAATCGCTTTGCAAATAAAATTATAAATTAAACTACCTGTCTTCAAAAGATCATAGTTGAAAACCCTTTTGTTATGAGTTTTATATTTGTTGATTAGGTGCAGAGAGGAAGGGAGGGGGAGTGTGAATTTTTGTTATTCCATAAATAAAAAAAATTAAAGTCCAATGTTGGGTTAGTATGCTATTGGGAATTTTCTGCATTCACAAGACTCGAATTCGAGACTTTATTTAAACAATATCAAGTCGTTTACCATTTGAACAACCCCCATTTGTAATTCTTTTTCACTAAGCAACATGTTTGGTCCAAACAAAAACTAAAAACTGTTTAAAAAAAGGGGAAAAAATAAATTTATTAAAGAAGACATGCAATTACATTCTGGTTTTAACATGTTTGCTTCTTTTTAAAATTATAACTGGCTCTTTCAACCTAAAAGAAATTTTAGATGAAATGCTGCAACTCGTTGGACAGCCATGGTGGAATCCGAGGGGGGCGGACGTGGGGCACTCATCCCGATCCTTGAGGTTCCCGATAGTCAACAATTGCTATGTATACAAGAATACGAGACAATTAATTCTCCCTGCAAATATATATAAATCCCACTTTTATAGATAATTTATAAATCTTTAAACTGTCTTAACAAAATATATCAAGATTATGTTTAAAGAAATTAAATTGATGAAATTTATAAAAGAAACTGTAAATCACTCAGAATAAAAATAATTTCTGTGTTTCTTTCCACGCCTTGCAAGGCTTAATAGTCCTTTTCATAAAAAAATAAAATTGTAAATCAACTGATATATTCATACTACAATTAATTCATGTCAAGTCGGATTCAACAGTATTGAAGACTCGGATGAATTTATCTGTTTTTGTTTTTTGTATTGATATTGATTAGTCTGTTTCTCTATTAGATATTTATCAGTATTTCTTGTTTTATTTATCCATATCATATGGTACTTTTCTTTAGCGGTATATTATATAAGCAACTTTTCTTGACTTTCAATATTTGTCTTACAATATTCAGTTCTCATTTGCTCTTATTTATAAGAAAAATCTCAATTACATATTCCTCGAAATATGGCAGTCAATAATAATATAATTTTGTAATTAATTATTAAACTAAAAATAATATTACTTTATTAACAAAGTAGTATATTTTAAAAAAAAATCCTTATATTAAACTAGTTACAATAATTTACATTATTAGAGTTGGTCCAAGTGGTAAGCGGCTTGGTATCGCTTAAGCAAGGTCTCGGGTTCGAGTCCTTGTGAATGCAGAAAATTCCCACTGGAAGACTCCCCCACCATGCCAGGTGCGCGACACGGGTCGGATCCGGATTAGTCAGGGCGAAGCCTTGGAAACCGGATGGGCTTACCAAAAAAAATTACAAGTTTCTAGTATAATTTTACTTAATTTTTAAATTAAAAAGAACATTAATATATTTAAAAAAAAACTATATAATGCTTGAGATATATAGTCTACCTATGTTTACCAATAATTATCAAGAAAAAGCTGTGTTTACCAAAAATATGAAAAAATAATTTTAGCTCCATTATTTCTTAACTTGAATAATTTTAATTTTGGCTAATTACAATATACCTGGCTCTTGTATTTATTTTTACAGTATTTAATTATTTCATATTAGTTTCAATGAAAATGTATTTTCATAATTTGTTTTTATATATATTTATTTCAATTGGACCAGTAATTTTTTTTATTCTAATCAAATATTAAATTTGTTAATTATTATGATAATTAATTTAATTTCGATATTTGAGATATAGTATAATTATGTTCCCCAAAAATAAAATAAAAATTATTTTAGTTTTGGCCAATTAGAGTTAGTTAGTTTGTGGCCATTATTATTTTATGATAATTAACTCTCTCATATTTATTTTTATGAAATATTATTTTCATATTTTATTTTTATTGTACATATTTATTTTAATAAGATATAATTACAATTTATTTATTTAATTAAAAGTTTATATATAATATTGTAATCAATATAATATTAGATGTAAAATTCAATATCTATACACAGTGATAGTCGGAGAGAATTTGTTGAAGTTAGAATGAATTATCTCCTAAAAATAAATTAATTTTGACTCAATTGAATGTTTTTTATTTTAAAAAATTATTTTTGCTACTTTAAAAAGTATAAAGGATCAAATTACAATATTCAATATATAATTGAAATAGATTTAATTATAATTTTTAAAGCAATGGTTCAATTTTGGATTATTTAAAAAATCAGAGAATATTCGTCTTTTATCATTTTTTAGTTATCTAATTAATATTTTAATTATTTAGATCTATAAATTAGTTAATTAATTTAGATATTTAAAATAATATTTTAATTTAATTTAAAAGAAAATTTATAATTTTGTTATATGATATATTTAAATTTGAAATTAAATATTCAAAAAACAAAACTGGAAAAATTTAAAAAGGGCTTAATATGCCAAATAACTCAAATAATATTAAGCGTTGGACAACAAACTGATAGGTCACAAGTTCAAATTCTCCCACAAACGTTTTCCCTCCCTAATTATATATAAAAAAGGGCTTATATAATATCAAAAAAAAAATAGTCTATATTTTCGTATGATGTCATTCCTAACCAAATCTTTCAAAAACACCAATTTTAGCTTATAATCGATAAGCATATTTCCATATTTTATATAATTTTGATTACAAAAATCTCGATTAAATTTGAGTCTTAAGAGATAAAAAAACACTTCCTTCTTCCACTTGATTGAGTCAATTCATTTCAGAAATTTGGGATCAGTTATGATTGTCCAAATGATATAAAAAAAACTAAATTTTCCTCTTCTATAGTAATTTATTCAAAAGCAGCTGATCCGTTTCCTTTTCTTTAAACTCAATTCGATTCAGGCAGCTGCAACCTGATTTAGCAAATTAGTTGACCTCTAAAATTGGGGAGGAAGAGACATTATCGGCTTTGCGTGATTGCGATGTGAACAAAACTCCGAGCCCGAATGGCTTTAACATATTATATAGAATATAGGCCATGTTTGGTTCATGGAATTGAATAGCATGGAATGGAATAGTTATTCCATAAGGAATGGAATAGCCATTCTTTAATTTTTGAGAGGAGTACTTATTCCACAAAATCATGGAATAGCAATTCCGTGGAATACCTATTCCATAAACCAAAGTAAAGAATTTTCATTCTATACGGAATAGCTATTCCATTCCGCACCTATTCCATGAACCAAACATGGCCATATAGGAAAAGCTTGGCAGATTAGTGAAATAAGTATCAACTTAAAATAGGTGGATCATCAAACACTCAAATATAAAACGACCAAGTGTTTATGTCATCTTTTTATTCTACATAAAAATTATAATAAAACCAATAATTGATATATGGTCCATACTGAAGGATATGTGCATTCAGTACTCCAAAAATAATGATAATTTGGCAGTATAATTTAAAAGAAAAGATGTCCCAAATACTGGTGGATAGATGCATAAAGTAAACAGTACAGCAAGGCAACCATGTGTAGGGGTTGTACAAAGAAAATTCACACTAACCAAACCAAACCAAATTTTATAATCTGAAAAATTATTGATTTAATTTTGGTTTACAGTATAAGAAAAACATTAATTTAATTTGCAGTTTTAAAAATAATAAATCAAATTAAATCAAATCATTAATTTTTCAAACCATAATATTTGATTTGGTTTTATTTATTTAAAATTTTACTTCATAAATATATTTAAATATTATATGATGAAATAACTATTATTATTTATAATTTTAATATTTATATATTTATTATTCATCAATAAATGTTAAATTTCTATTTATAATATTAAAATATCATATTAATTAAATATAAAAAAATTATAATATATAGTAAAATACTTTATTTATTTATTATTAATTATTACTCCTTCCGTTCTTTTTTAGTTGTCCATTTAGTCAATTTTATTTGTCTACAAATAGTTGTCCATTTAGAAATCACATGTGATATTAGTTACTTATCTTCCAAGTTTACCCATCCCTAATAAATGACTTTATAAGAAAGGGTCAACACGCCCCCTGAACTTGTAGCACGGGGTCATTTAACCCAATTTATACTTTTTTGAGCAACTAACCCCAAAACTTTTCATTTTTGGGTCAAATAACCCGGTAATTTATATTTTTATTTTAAAGAATAGATTTAGAATAATTATATCGCAACAATTAGGAAAATATCTAATTATTTTTTTGCATCCCTCACCTCCGATTTATATTTTACACGTTTTAAAAATATAATTATGGGGTTATCTGACCCAAAATTGAAGAGTTTTGGGGTTCGTTGCTCAAAAAAGTATAAATTGGGTTAAATGACCCCGTGTCACAAGTTTAGGGGGCGCGTTGACCCTTTATTCAATGACTTTATCTTTTAATTTAAAAGGCATTTATTAACTAATAGGGTTATATTAGTATTTTTCTTTATAAATTAAGACAAAAGAAGCACTATTTTGGTATGTGCAATATTGATTAAATGGACAACTAAAAAAGAACGGAGGGAGTATAATTTACTGTATAAATATAATATTTAGTTTTAAGATGAATAAATTAAGTTTTTATTTTATATAAATAAATAATTTTTTGATGATGATTTTAAAGAAAAAAATTATTAAATCAAATCAAGTCAATTTTTTTGATTTATAATATGTCTAATTTGAAAATTTATACCAAACAGATACAATTGATTTGGACAAAAATATCAGTTATAAACCAGTTAAAGCAAACCGTGTACACCCCTAACCATGTGAGTAGGAAATCGAATCAAATTGACCAAATAATAGATGAATTAAATCAAGAGTAAGCGGTTTAGTTTACTTGTTCTAAATTTAATTTTTTTTAGTTTGGTTTCTTATTTTGAAAACCAAAAAAGGTAAATAAAGTCAAACTACGTGTATATAATAAAAATAAATTGAGAGTAATATTTTTTATGTGTATAAATGACTAATATAATAATTTAGCTTAGATTTTTTTATTAAATTTGATATTTTTTTTATCTTTAGTTTTAAAAAATTCTTGTATTTCAGTTAAACTAAAAATTAAAGAGAACAGAATTTTACTCTTTAATTTGATTTGACTTAATTCTTTTTAAAAATTAAATAGTTTTTTTTTATTATTAAATTAAATTGAACCGACCAATATACACCCTACATGATATATAGATTTATTTAAATTAGTTTAAAAAAAGTTTATTATAAATTATAAAGAATAGTAAAAATTAGTATATTATAGTAGTTATAATCTAATTACTTGTTGAATTAATTCAGGTTTTTTTTATCAAAATGTAGAGATAGAATAAATTTCATTTTTTTTTCAAAACATAATTTAATATTTTCCGATTTCATGTGATTTTTATTTATAAGATTTCAGTGTTTTAGTTATGATCTTGCATGGTTATGATAATGGAGATTAATTAATATATGGCATATTTTCTCTTTGATGTATTTTGGTTTTGAGAGGCTGTATTTGTTTGTTTGGTTGTGCAGTACCCTACCCGTGATATTTGATGTGATACTAACAATTTAATTCTTGTCATTTTAACAAATTATTGGGTTTTATAGCATGGCATAGTAGCCAGGAACCACATGCATGTATTGGAGCTTTTGTTTGTTTAAAGCCAAGTACCGCAACAGTTGATACAGAGAAATATCAATGTGTTATTACCAGAATATACTTTTATCAAGTTGAGGGTATCTCTTTTACGACATTGAGGGGCAAAATAAGTATTGATTATTAATCTAGGGAAAAGTCACAAAAATAATTTTAATATTGCCGCTGAAATACAAGAATGACACTAGTGTTGCTATTTTTTTTTTTTATCAAAGGTGGGAATCGACTCTTTCGAATCTCATTTGTTAGTTGTTATTTACCGAGGCGTGATTCGAACCCACAACCTCTTGATGCACTTAGAGGTGCCTTAGCTATTCAAGCTAGGCCCACATTGGCGTGTTGCTATTGACTCTAACGTATTTTAAGAATTGAGATTTTAACCACTCTGTTAAACAAAATTATATCAGTGGTCATTTTTGCGGATCATGGCAACATAAGAGTCATTAGCTGAAGGATTTTTTTTATTTTTTTTATAAAGGAAAAAAGGTCATCTGTATCTCTATGGTTTGAGTTCAAAATCAAATGAGCTCTTAACATTTATAAAGGTTCGAATGTGCCCCAACTTTTGAAATTTTAAACAAGCAGCCCCCCAATTTAACATCTCTGGGATATTTCAATTATTAATGACATGACTTTTCCATTAAGGAAAAAGAGTCATCCATGCCCCTATATTTTGGGGTCAGAATCAAGTGAACACTTAATATCTTGTAAGGTTCAACTATGCCACTAACTTTTGGAATTTTGAATAAGCAAGCTCTCCAGTTTGACACTGTCATTGATTTTGTTACTTCAATCCTACGTGGCCATTTTTGCATAACAATCCAAAAATTAACTAAGAGAAACACGTAACCTTATAATTTTGGCAGCTAGAGATCCTCGATTAGGAGGTTCTTTCGGTCCAAAATGTATATTTTAGTGCAATATGATTTTCAGAGCATTTACACCACCTGATGCGACCTTCATAGGTATATTCGACATCATTATTTCTTTGTGCACTTCTTGCTAAAGAAGACGGCAATGAGGGCATATTGAATTACAACTCAATTTACTTTTTAGGATTTGTGGAGTTTGAGATTTAGAGGTTTAGTTGGGAATTTGAGAACTAGAGTTTAGATTAGAAGAAGATAACTCTTATAAAAGTCATGACATTAATTAAAAGTCATGTCATTAATGACAACAGCAAACAAAGAGCCACTTAGGGAGTCAAATACAGTATAAAACTAGGGTGTCTGCTTGTTGAAAATGGAGCACAATTGAATCTTTCCAGACCTTAAGTGCTCACTCATGGCCCAAACCATGGGGCATAAAAGTGACCCTTTTCAGTTACTGGAAAATCATGTAATTAATGGCAACTGTAAAAAAATAGCTACATAAGATTGAATAGCGTGGTCAGAAATGGTGTTAAATTGGTGGGCCTGATTGTTCAAAATTTTAAACGTTGGAGGTATAGTCGAATTTTTTCAAATATTGAGGGTTTAATTGATCTTAGCCCTAAATTATAGGGGCATAGATGACCATTTTCCATTTTTAATTTAATAGGATTTAGTTGATGTTTTTTTTAAGAAGTGGACAAGCTGAATCTTGATTGTTATATCGATCGATGTTATCTTTTATAATTAGTATTATATCACTGAATGTATGAATATGATTGTTTATGTAATTTTTTTTTTTTTTTTTGAGAATTGTAGTTTTACACCGTATTTAAAAGGGAATCACTAGCTAGAATTTATTTGACCGACAATGTTTTTACTAAAATAGGACAGCTATGTCGGCTGCTTGATTTTTTTTCTTTTTCTAAAAATAGGACAATTTGTTTTTCTTAAAATAGGACCAACTTAACGGACTTCACCAAAATAACCACTCATACGTTTTATTTTCTCAATTACTTTATCATGAAAAAGAAGGGTAATGACAACTAAGTACTAAATTAGCAGAGCTTAAAATTGAGAAGAGAAGTGAGCCACATGGCAGCTGCATGAAATTTTAACCACATAATTGCAATACTGTGACAAAAGGAGAGGACAAAAGATACATTAACCAGTCTTTGTCGTCTGCAATGTTTAGGGGTGTAAACAAATTAATCTGCTCGCGAACAGCTCAGTATTTGACTCGATAAGAGTTCGGTTCGTGTTTATTCGTATTCTAAATGAACCGAACTCAAATTTGATTTTATGTTCGTTAATTTAAACAAACCGAACACGAACATAATAGTATTTGACTCGTTTACTTTCACGAACTGCTCGATTAGTTGTTCGTGAACAAGCTCATGAACGAGTTTGAATAAGAATTCGTGAACAAACTCGTTTAAAAACTCGATTAGGTATTCGTGAACTGACTCATGTTTAAATTAATTTATATAGTTATCTTATATAATTTTAAAATTATATAGGTTTAATAAAAGTACAGTTTTAATACAATATATCAAAATTACACAGTTTTAATATAAAAAAACTAACGCAGTTTTGTGCTCGCAAATTTTATATTTTTCAGCTGTTAAATAACGGGCACGCGGACGGGCTCGTGTGGTACTTATTGAGTTTCTTCATGAGCTTGTTCGCTAGCTCGTTCGCGAACTCGTTCGTTTAGCAGGTAAACGAATGGACACGAACTGAATATGAACACTATAAAATCTAAATAAATCGAATATGGTTCAAAACTCGAACGAACATGAAACATGAACACCTTATTCACTAAATGAGCTGAACATAAACACTCGAAAATTTGATTCGGCTCGGTTCAGTTACCCCAGTAATGTTTACATGTATGAACATTAGGATGGCATCTGAAAGACTGAAATGAATGGATCATAAAGATCATAATCTCTGTGCTCATTTGTTTATGAGATTTGTGTGGGTTGTGATCTTGTGGTTGTAATTTGCTTAAGATCATTTGGTGATAATAGTAAATGTGATGAAGGTGTGGGAAACAATCTCAATCAAGATCAAGATGGAGCTCACTACAATCTAATTTAGTGTAACTTTTTATTAAATCGTATTATAAATAATTACAAACATTACAAATGTATTTCTGACTGACTTAATATAAATCAAAAATTTCTTTCGAATTTCTATATAAAAATTAAATTTCATAATCTAATGTCCATCTGAGGTCGTTTTGTGATTTTTTATTTGAAAATTAACCAAATAAATGTGTCGTCAAAATTTAAAGTTCTTACGTTTTTGTTTGGAATATTAGTTTACAAATTTAATTTTACAACTTAAAAGTAATATATTCTTATTGTAATTGATGGATACCGAATCCTACCTTAAATACTATAGAGCCGAGTCGCAAGAGATTCACTCTCGGACGATACTGAACTCCCGTCCAAAGGATAAGCCAGATGAAACCGATGGCCGAATCTATAAGATCTGCCTCGACTGGAATATAATATCATCCACAAGGATAAGACCGAATCTCTGAGGACTCAGACAAAGCGCGTCGATCATGAGATTCGGACAGATTCCTAGATCTGCGTATATTCACGAGTATCTTTCCTATTTGGATACAAACTCCAACTTAGGAAGATAACCTTTCTAACTTAGGAAGACGAGACTATTTAGGAAGACGTTCCTAAATAGGACTCATGTCTGAATAAGGAATTATACTCTTAATCAGGGTCAAACTAAATAGGATTCACTTTCCTATTTCAACTCTACAAGGTATACAATCATCTATTATAAAAGGAGGTTGAGGAATGCCTAAACACACAACTACATTCATAGACTAAAAACGCTGCTCAATGCCTAAACTGACTTTAGTATCAGACCGTTAATCGAACAACCACCGTCCGGTTAGCTTCTACCTTATTTTGCAGGTTAAATCACCGGATCAGTAGGCATACTCCATTGGTGATCATTTACATTTGTAAATCTTGTACTCATTTTGAATTTATATATAGATTTAAATTTACCATGAATTATTTTGACTAAGAGCATCTCCAAGAGACTCTTTAAATATCTAAAACTCTTTATTTTAAAGAGTGAAAACACAAAATATCACTGCAACAGACTCTTCATTTTTAAAAATAAAAATAAAGAGTGAGTTTGTCTCTCCACATGTAAAGAATCAAACCAACTCTTTATTTTAAAAAATACACGTGTATTTGTTACTTGTCTCTCTCTTTTTTTTTTTGAGGAAATTACTTTTCTCTCTTATTTCCTTATTTTTAGGAGAATAAAATTTGTATTTCAAATTTATATTTGGCAAAAGGTATAAAAAAAAAACTCGTCGTTTTCACAAAAGTACAAATCAGCCCTTTTACTTTTTTGGGGTATAATTAAGCTCTCTGTATTTTCAAATAGAACAAATAACCCCTTTCATCCAACATCATTAGAAACACTCGTTAATGACTGACATGTCTCTCATAATCATATAGGAAAAAAGTTCAAAAATAATTTTAATATTTAAAATATTTACCAAAAATTTGAGGGGGTAAGTGTACAAAAGTAAACTAAAAGGGTTTATTTGCTCGATTTTAAAATAATAAGGGTTTAATTGTTCAATTTTAAAAACACGAGGGCTTAATTATGCACAGATAAAGTAAAAGGGCTGATCTGTACTTTAAAAAAAAAACTCGAGAGCTTTTTTATACCTTCTGCCTTTATATTTCCTTACTTTTTGATTATTCAAGTTCTCCGATAGTATTATGCTTATTCTAATCTGTCATTTTTTCCCCGTTACATTTCATTGCATGATCAAAGTGGTTTTTGTTTCTCAAATTTTTGGTTCTCTTAGCCAATTGGACTGTGGCAGTGATATTTGGGAAACCCTCATAGATTTTATGACAGTTCGGCCACATTCATGATCATTGCTCTTATACTTAATCAATGGCAGTACTAATTCTTCTTATTTACTTTAATTTCATTAATTGACTAAAAACCCAGTTTTCTTAATCAATTATGAACCATGGGCATCTTTTAATTTCGCCAATTTTCAACTCCGCTAGATTATATGTCGATGAACCCTAATTTTGAGTAGAAATTCGAATCTAATCCCCATCCCCAACAGGACACTCTCTGAACAAAGGGTCAAGATATTGATTTTTCTAATGTTGCATACAGCCATTTGATTCACTCTAATTTGGAAAAGTTTAGACTTTTATCTACCCGTTTGACAACATTTAGAGTTAAGCATATTTTGTGGATGAACAAAGTTGCAAATGGTGGATGAACAAAGTTGCAGAAAATTTTCAACATGTAGATGGTTTGGTGGAAGGAAAAGCCAGCAAATATCTGAGAATCCCAGAGGACGATTTAATGCCATTCAAAATTTCAAATAATTAAAAATAGATAAATTTAAAGAGTCTATTGGATGTGGATTTATTTTACATTCTCTATTATTAAAGATGCTCTTTATTTAGTTAAAAATGTTCTTTATAATAGAGAACATTATTGGAGATGCTCTAACATTTTAAATTGTCGCATAGCCTAATTTATTGTATTTTTTTTAACTCAGTTATCGCTTTTATTGAAACTTTTGTGATCGATTTTTTATCTATAGATAAACCCATTTTTATTTTAAAAAAAGAATATCAAATGAAATACTTGATAAAGAAGATATCATTGTTCATAGAAATTTAATAAATTTTAAAAATTAAACTGTACAATTATTTATTATTATTTGATTATTATGAGTTGAAAGTATATATACCTAGATCCTATGGCATCTCAATAAAAATAATTAATTCTATATCTACCTGTAGCCTTTAATATCACTTATTAAAAGTAATCTTACTTATCTATACTATATATAAAAGCACGGATGGGAGGGACAGGCAAATTTACGGAATAATCCTTTTCAGTTTACTACTAAATAAAGGTTTTATAGTCATTAACTAATTAGTTATTTAATTAATCACTATTGTAATTAAAATCCTAATTAGAATAGGTAGCTAAATTATCTCCAATTTAATTTTTAGTATGTAAACAATAACTAAATTGTCTTCAAATTAGTAGGAATACCTATCTTTTAGTTTGATTGAAATATAAAATTAAAATATTATATTTAGTCAATATATTATTATTTAAATTTCTATCTTATTATTTTTAAAGATATTATTAATAAAATTTAGTTAATTGTTTAATTATTCTTTTGGTTATTATAAAACTAAAAGAAGAATAAATTAAGTATCAAAAAAATTTAATAACCGAAAATATTAATTATAAATAAAAAAATGATATAATTATAATAAATTTACTAATATGTTTATTGAGGAGTTACGTTACGAGCCACGTGTATAGCACGTAATGCGAAACTAGTATTATATAAACGGATGATAAATATTTTATTTTCAATTAACAAACAATTTACACGTGTCTTACTATTTAAATTACACTTAAAAAGATAAGCCTTTTTTTTACAGAGATAAATTCGTTGAAGAAGAAGATCAAAGTACAAATATAAAAGCTATATAACAACAAATAAATATATGATCTTTCAAATATTCGAATCTAATAAAAAAATATGAAATAAAAAAAAATACAAGTAAAAGATAATAATCAAAAAAGAAAATTAAAAACAAATCCTGCTAAGGTGGCGCAACAAATAACAAAGTCCCGTTGGAGCAGTGTCTTAACCTGATTTTCAATCGACTATACCGATAAACCGCTTGATTCATTAAAACTTCAAATCTTGTAGATATATTCTTCATCATAATTTTATAGTTAGAAAACCGACAGCCATCAAAATAAATATTTTAAAAAACAACTAGAATAAAATATTGAAGAAAAGTTTCATATTTAAAGGTTCATGGATCATCATTTAAACAATAAATTTTTGACATACAAACCAAAAAAAAACTTTAATTAAAATTTCTTCTTTGGATCATAGATTCTTAATATGCAAATCAAAATTTTTTGATAAAGCTAAGATGTTTCAAAAAGCGTCAAAAATGTACCCACAAAAGCACACCAAACTCCATCTAGAGAGTAATTATTTGAAATAAAAACAACCTAAAAACGGATATTAAAAAAAGGTGGTGGAGGAGGTGGTTTTCCGGGAAAAAGGCCAAAAAACCACCTCCTCTAAACTAAATTTGTTAGGTTTTAGTTAGAGAGAAGAGGCAGAGGTTTTTAGAGAGAGAGAGTTTTTTTTATGAGGATTTATTTGGGTATTACTATTTGTCGCCCCAAATTACTACCTACCGCCCAACTTTTTACCAAAATATCTATAAACCATTTTCAGCTAAAAAAAAAACTCAATCCTCTCAACTCAACTAAAAACCCGACAAATAACCGAGCAAATTTATAATAAAAATATCAAAATCACCTAAAAATAGAGGACGGTAACCTCTAATAATTAATTGGTTTTTAATTTTTTCGTTTTTAAAATTTTTTAATTTTTTTTTAATTTTTTTAATGGGTCATCGTCTTGATTTGGCGATAGACCCTATGGGCTATCGCCTCGATTTGGCGATGGCCCTATAGAGCTATCGCCATCTGAGGGCAATGGCCCATTAAAAAAAATTAAAAAAAAATAAAAAAATTTATAAATTAAATAAATAAAAACCGATTATTTACCGGAGGTTCCGTCTTCTATTTTTAGTCGATTTTGACATTTTTATTGTAAATTCGCTCGGATATTTGTTGGGTTTTTAATTGAATTGAGAGAATTGAATTTAAAAAAAAAACTGAAAATGGCTTAGGGGTATTTTGGTAAAAAGTTGGACGGTAGGTAGTAATTTGGGGCGGTAAATAGTAGTCAACATTTATTTTGATAAGCCTTTATTGACTAAATGTGTTTAGACAGATAAATTAGCAAGAATTCCTGAAGTTAGATATTAGAGGCCGACTATCTTGAGGAAATAAACGTAACATGTTACATTATGAGTTAAAACAAATAATAATTTCAAAGCGCATGTGAGTTGTTAAGACGTTCTCTTGTATTAAATGAGGTTGTAAATTCGAACTATATTAATGTATGAAGCCGTTTAAAACTTCGGGTTATAGTCTGCCGTAAAAGATCTATACTATTCGAGTGGAGAATAGTCTGAATGTGGAAGGTTTAGGTAGTAATTTGGGGCGGTAAATAGTAGTCAACGTTTATTTTGATAAGCCTTTATTGACTAAATGTGTTTAGACAGATAAATTAGCAAGAATTCCTGAAGTTAGATATTAGAGGCCGACTTTCTTGAGGAAATAAACGTAACATGTTACATTATGAGTTAAAACAAATAATAATTTCAAAGCGCATGTGAGTTGTTAAGACGTTCTCTTGTATTAAATGAGGTTGTAAATTCGAACTATATTAATGTATGAAGCCGTTTAAAACTTCGGGTTATAATCTGCCGTAAAAGATCTATACTATTCGAGTGGAGAATAGTCTGAATGTGGAAGGTTTACATGTGTCGTCTTATAGTTGACATCTGTTCAGGAAATCTCATGTATCATGTACAAACAAAACAAATAATATGGATGTTTATAAAATATCTAAAAAAAATTAAAATATTTGTAAAATCTAACTCTATAATTATAACTTTACCCTTTTAAATGCGTCATTTTTTTTAAAAAACATGCACTTTAATTTTGTGTTCAAAATTAAGTTCCAATATTTTTTTTGAAAAAACAATTTTATACAGTTTTTAAAAACACAATTTGAAACTGTTTCTAAAAATAATTTTTAAAAAGAGCTCTAACACAGAGATTAATGAGATTCTTGTAAGTCATTATACAGTTATTTTCAAATTTTGGTCCTATTGAGTCTGAGTTTGTGCATGTTCCATTCGGTGTTAATGATGAACATAATTTTAGTTGTTGAAGTTAGAAGTGCAGTTTTTCTATGAATAATGATAAATATCCTGGTACATATGGGTTTAAACCTGCATTTTATAAAACTTTTTGAGATATTGTTGGTTCGGATGTGGTTTGTAGTTGTCAAGAGTTTTTTTGGGTCCAATAGTTTTAAGAGTGGCATGACGAATACGACTATTTTTCTAATTCCTAAAATAAAAAATCAGGAATCAATTGGTGATCTCGGACCTATATCTCTTTTTAATGTCGTGTACAAAATGGCAGATAAGTTTTTAGCTAATAGATTGAAAAATCTTATGGCAATTATCATTTCAGAAAATCAAAGCGCTTTTGGAGAAAATAGGCTTATTACTTATAATTTCTTGATTGCTTTTGAGATGGGGCATTATTTGAGACAGAAGAGGCATGGTAAAAACGGAGTAGCGGCTTTAAAGATTGATATGAGTAACGCTTACGACAGAGCGAGATGTGATTTTATTTGAGCTATGATGCTTGGGCTCGGTATTTAAGATAGGTGGGTAAACATCATTATGGCTTGTAATTCCTCTATGAAATACACTAGTATAAGAGATAATTATGCTATGGATCACATCATTCCGAGTAGAGATTTACTGCAAGGTGGTTCTCTGCCGCCCTACCTGTTTATTATTTGTGCAGAAGGCCTTACTAGTCGACTAGTGGAAAGTGAAATGCAGAGTAGAATTCATGGTATTTCCATTTTCTGAAATGCGCCGTCTGTTGCTAGGAGTAGGAATGCTCCTATATTTTATGTGATTTACGAGTCAGTTACGTGCGTTTAGTTATTACATTTGAGTATTTAGAGTCTTATTTGTTGTTTGAGCGTTTCAGGTACTATCACATGTACTTCATGGAATATTGAGCTAAATCGAGGTGAATCGTAGAAGTTTGAGAGTCATCGGGATTGGAATTGAAGTCAAGTGGGAAGTTGTGGAAAGGACCAAAGAAAATATACATTGAGAGCACATTTTACTACTTGTGAATCTGACCCTGCTTCATTGCTTGACAAGTTTGGAGCATTTATTGATCTCAATTGACTTTGTTTTCTTCACAAAAAATAAAGTAGACACTTTAATCTTTCCATAGAATCAAGAACCAACTCATTCTGACGTGTATACAAGGAGTTATGAGGTTTTAAAATCGATGGTCGTGCAGCTGAAAATGAGGCGCGACAGAAGGCGTTACCGCGCCTCCAAGGCCCCTGATATGTGCTTAGGCGCGATGGGAGGAGCCATAGCGCCTCCCATCACACCTCACCTGCTGAAAACATGAAAAATGACTGTTTTGGACCCGCACACTTTATTCCTGTGCAAAAATACAAAGGACACTCTTGGATTTTCATCAAGACTCAACCTAATGTCATTCATGAATCCGAGAGACGTAGATAAAATTAATTTTTTTATAAAATTTATGTTTTTCCTTGAATTCTTATTTTAACATGATAGTTTAATAGAAATTTAAAGTAATTGATATTACTCTAAATTAGTGCTATTGTCTAATTGTAATTTATGAATTTTTTTTAACTATTTAACATCTTTAAGATAATAAAATAAAATAAAATTTAATGTTATGCTAATCTGAATGAGCTTTATTTGGTTAATTTATTTTCCGTTATGGAATTTTAATAGTTTTATGCTTATTAAATTTTTTTAGTTTAATATAGGTTCAAAAAATTCAAAGGGTTTTGTTATATTTTGTATGCTTATAAAATTATGACATGTAATAGAATGATAAAATTAATATAGAATTTAATTAATGAAAATTTGAACATTTATAATTTAAAGGTTTAATGGTTATGAAATTCGGGTCGGACAAGAGTGTCCTTTATAAGCTCTAACGCTAGAGCGATGGCATGAGTCGGACTGCAGGCGCGGGTTGGACCGACTACTAACAATATATGAAATTTATTTAATATGAATATTTTCTTATAAAAATTAATCAATAAATTTAATAGTATTAAAATAATAAGTTATAAATTTTAATTTTTATATATAATTGAATATCTTACTTTAATATAAGTCATGTTAATGAATATTTTTAAAATCAATTTCTAATAGAGTGTATTTTAAATGTAATTATATTACTATTTAATTAATAAATTTCATATAAGAGAAAAGTTGATTGAAGTGGTTATAATAAATATTGGATGTGTAACCAACTTTAGTTACAAACCTATGGATGCTTTCCCAGTCTTTTTGGTACAAAACAGGTTTTGATGATGGAAAATATATGGACCACTAAGATTTAAAGAAATAGATTAAAAAGAACTCATTAGATTGAACTACTAACTCAGGAAATATATATACAAAAGCTATAAATATATATGCATACAATCACTACTGTTACTTTTAGAAGAATTTTCTGAAGAAAAAAGTTGCAATTGACACAAAAGGCATTGTGTTATGTTTTTTTATATATATAACTTGTGCTATGTTTAATAAGTAAACAAAATCTAAGATTTTAAGAACACAAACATGAAACAATGACCTAAAGATATACAACATATCGTGTAAATTGATATTTCACAGGATTAACAGTTCATGGTTGCAATTATATATCAAATTCAATAAATAATAAGAATTGTTTCTAATAACTTAACAAATCCATTTAGCCTCCTATATAATATAAAATTAAGATTGAGTTAGAAAGAGACTTGTTGAAACTTAAAACTGAATCTTTTTGTTTCTCTCGTTTTGGGAAGAATGTTAATACAAATTCTACTTTAAATTTATGACACTAAATTGATTGTGGATATTAAGTTGATGGAAAAATACAAGTGGAGAAATGAAATATATAAAGAATTTAGTTTAAGGTTAATCAATGGTTGTAAGTATTAGTAACGGTTTGAAGGGAGATTAAAAGGTTGAGGTGTTTTAAAAATAGTAGAATGGAAGTATGATTGTGTGTATAAAAGAGCCTAAATTAAACGAAATCCACATAAGCAAGAGAAGTAAAATTAAGAGGAAAAAAATACATGTGGCAGGATTGTAGGAATCCACTTGGCATAATCATATTGAAAGCTATTGAGGAGCTCAGCTTTATATAATAGTATGATATGATATGATGTTGATCTTAAAACTGCAGAAGCTTTAAAAAAAGAAAAATTGAACACTGTATATTTAGTTGAGTTATGTTATGAGAGTGAACTCAAGTCAGAAATCTCCTCTAATTTAAGCAAATCCACTTAAATGAATGACACTTAAGCAAAATAATAAAAAAAATTACATTACATTAAAATTTACTTAGTTGTCATCCATTTAAGTGAACTTAAAGAAAATGAAAGAATTCTGAATTTGAAGGAAGCTATCCCCTTAAATTATTTGATAAGAAGAAAAAAAGATTTTGAATTCGCATTCTAAATATTGCAGTTAAGATATTTAATAGAAAAAGTCGAATTCAAATTATAAATATGCACATAGCACTGATTAAAGAACCTAGTCAGATCAGCCAGACAAATTTGTTGGTAAAATTTTAAAATTTGTCGATAATTCTTCAATTATTTTTGTTCAAATAACCGAAGCAGTTAAATAGGAAAGTGGTGGCTTCACTTGTCCTGCCACCAATTCGAAAAAAACTATCGTTGCACTGTCAGCTATTTTCTATTGAACTAAATCACATTCAAATATGACAAGAGTATTGGATAATCGAATGGCGATTGAAATCATCGCCAACATTCTATGCTTCTCCATCACCACACTGCCTCCGTCGGAATTAGCAAAAGAAAATAAGCAACTGTTAGTGATGACATCACATAAAAAAAATTCAATAGTTTGAAAAGTCATCAAGTCCAACAAGACTAATAAGATCAGTCTCCAAACAGGCTCAATGAGGAAAGCAGGGATACTTGAGCTTCCCTACCTAGATTTGAGGTAGAGCCAGAAACATCATAACTCGCAGTTTAGCTAGGAACTCGAGCAAGCGCCTTACCCCACAGCCGAGGAAAAGGCACGCTCACAAATACAAGCTTCGACCAAACTAGGAGTAGTTCTGTTTGGCCAGAAAGATTACAAGATACCATAACGACCCATTGATACATAACAAGTGTCACCCACGCCACACGCATTCTTTCAAAAGGCATAACAGGATTGTTAGATCTCTTATATACACTCTCGTTAAAGGTAAAATCCTAATTACTTACTTTTTTCTCCTTTTTTTATTCTGTCTATACTCATTTGAGCACCGGAGTAAATAACCAGAAACTTCTTCCGACGTTCTTTCGAACATCCTATTTCTCTTATTTCAGTTACAATCAGCCGTTGGAGCATCTCCGGCATCGTGATTTATCACTGATAATCGAGTTGGGTTGCATACAGTGATGTGACTCACTGCGCCTCAAAACCAAACACATGACATGCCACTACTCTGAGAACAGAATGAACATGTGTTTTTCCGTAGCCACCAGAGTGAATTAGATGGATGAAGACTACTGGTTTATCAATTTCAAGTATTTTCATAGTCATATATATAAAAAAAAATATAGAATATTCTGTTAATTTAGTTTATTTAATTTATTTATTTTTTAATCGTAATTGAAGGAATTAACCAAACTAACCAAAGCTTTTAGCCAAACTTAACCAAATAGATCAGTTTTAAATCGATTAATTTGGTTAAACTGGTTAATTCAGTTTAACGGCCAATTTGCTCACCCCCTTCAAATGATATTTTTTGAAGAGAAAAAGAACACTTACTTGTTTTTATGCCTTGTACGAGACACCTTGCAGCTCCAACTGCTTCGCAGAAATTTTATTGTTTTCTTCTCTTTTCACCTACAGAAACTATTATAATGCTTTCTCTACAGAAATTCAGGGTAACAAACAAAGAAACAGGGTGAAATAGCCATTTAAGAACAACTTTTGAGTATTCCAGAATTCCTTTTACTCAAAGGATATATATATACCTATTTACAGAGTCTGAATTATTAGTTATAAGCGTTCCTATGTAACACGTTGATTTCTCAAGTACAGAAACTAAAAGTTGAAAAAGAATATTTGGAAACTTTACAATAAATCGGAGATTGACGGCTGTGGATTCTCTAGTCAAAGTCGTCAACTTTAAGCCATTCATTGGATTCACCATCTGAATCTTTCTCACGAGAAATAGACTGCCTTGCCTTTTGACTACCGCCCTGAGCATCAGAGCAATCATTTAGCTGGACCCAATCACTAGATGAAGGAACTCTAGTAATTTCTTGTGCTTTCCTAGAGCCTGATAGTCTACTTGAGAGCTCATTGTCATCATCCTCCAGATCACTAAATGACACATCCTCTTCATGTTCAACCTTCTTATTCTCTCCATCGGTATCTGTCTCTTTCAACCACTGATCAGCATTCTCTTTTTCATCAGCGATTTCTAACCTTTCAGTTGCCTTCACAATTTCAGTGACCTCTTTCTCCTGAGATGGGATATTCTCTTCTTGTTTCTCGCTAACTTTGATGCTCTCTTTAGATGTTTCAACAGCGAAGGAATTCTCAGAGGTCTCCGACATTGAGTTTCTCTTGTTTTGCAGCTTCTGCAAAAGTATATTTCTTGTCTCAACTATCTGCATGTGAGCCGACATCCACAGTAATTAGATAAAGTATTATCACAAGGAAGAATGCTGTCATATTTTATGAGTTTCTTATGCGACCAAGACACATAATTCTTAAGTTACAGTGCATAACCAAATGCAACTCCAATGGATGATCCGTCAATTGATGCTGAAGAGATTTAAAAGATCAAATCCATAAGCATGACCAGCACACTATGACAGCTAATTTTGACTCATGCAACACAGTTCTCCTACCCTTGTCCGTCCCTTCATTACTCTTCTAAATCTCGTTTTCCCTTAGTCTAATGCTGAGGATAAAGTTATTCCTCTGTGTTAAAAGTGGAGTTAAAGTTCTGATTAACTAAAAAGTTTTGAAGTAGCACAAAGGACTAATCAAGAGATAGAGGCAGAATAAAAATTTCCTTGAAGGAAATACAGCCATATGACAGATCTATATAGTAATTCTTGAGTATGCATATCCTGATTGAACTTTTTATTATCAGTTCAGACCTCAAGGGAGTGCCATCATAATCAAATATTCAATAGCTTAAGAATAAAAATGTAAACAGATACAAACACATGATAGTCAGAAACTACTACAACTTTGGATAAGTAGCATGTAATTGCAGCTGCCTCACAGGATAGACTCAATAATATCAACGCATGTTAGCCGAGCAATTTAGTAGGTGACAACATTTGATTGTGTCATTCTAACTATGACTAGAGAAGCTAAATAAGTGGCTATTATTTCCCCTAATAGGAAAATTGGAAATTACATAAAGAAAGCCAATATTTTTGATCAAAGTTATGTAATCGGGGGTATTATGACCTATGCATTACATAAACCACACAATATATGCATAAAACGAGAAGGATATAGACTATGGAAAAAGAAATCTTGCCAGGGGAGTCGACAGCGCCTCAAAATCATATTCACTGAGTCTTGGAAGCAACAATATGAAATAAATCATCCAAAATTGTTCATCCCCAAGGTCACTATGAAGGTCAGCTCTAAGAGCCTTCAAACTTGGAACGATATGTTCAACAGTTGAAGCATGTTCTTTTTGAGCATCAGACATTTCGAAATCTGCGAAATACAGAAAACTGAGGCTCAGAGCCATTCAATGACTTTGTCTTATAATGAATCAATTAAAAATCAAATCAACAGTCATCTACTAAATCACTCTTCATATATAATTGTACTTCTAGATTATGTACAACCTTATGCATATAGAATTTGAATACTGATAATATAATTAACTTCACACTTCCAATAACAGAGGATTCGATTCTTGTTGCAATTTCTGGACTTTTGAATTAGCTAAAAACTAACGATAACTGAATCAAAAAATATAAAACAACAACATTAAGCTAAAATTCAGAGGAAAAAAAGAAGTTACCATGCGGAAGAGATAAAGGGAAATCAGTCCAACACTCAGGCCTCACAGAAATCTCCTTAACAAAATCAATAACCTCGTCAGTAATCCCTGCCACGTCGTCGTCGTCGTCGTCAATTCCTTCTTGATTATCACTAGTTTGAAATTGCAAGAAATTAGAAGTGAATTTAGAGAGTCCAGTTCTCAAGCTGCCTCCTATTTCCGATAAATCATTTCGAATGCCTATCAGACCTCCTTGCGACTGTAAATCAGCGTAATCGGACGACTGCCGTGATTTGTCAGTCTCGGTTGTTGCTGTTGATGACGTGGAAGGAGAAGCAGGAGGAGAAGGAGCCAGGAAACTGGCGACGCCGCGTAGTTGCCGGCCGATTGAGTCGCTGATTACTGTCAAGTCTTCTTTTACTCCACCGCCGCGATTGGCGGGGCTTCCTTCTCCTGATGAAGATGATGATAAATCTGGATCGTTGGATTGGAGTGATTTGAAAAGCCAAGACATTCTCTGATTTGTTTTTTTGTTAGAGAGATGACATTGAAGAGAGCGTTCAAGTAGAAGCTGAAGGAAAGCTGTTTGTTTTTGGCCTTTATTTCTTTCTCCTTTTGAATTTAATTTATTTTTTTAATGCTTTTCTTGATTAAGTAATGATGGTGATTAGTATTTATTTATTTATCGTACTATCTAGAGTTAAATGAGTCTTGTGACTCTGCTAGCTTTCCGTTGCTGCCACGTCAACATTTAGATTAAACTTTAACAAATTTATAAAATTTGATAATATTTACTTAAAACACCTAATATAAAATCAAATTAACTAAATCTACACTCATATTTAAACAATATAAATCTTTCATTCTGGCGGTTAGTTGAAACTAATACCCATTTCCTCAGTTAATTGTGTTAATTGAAGGATCAACTTGTGAAGATTATTTTAATTTCTCAACTTGTGAAGATTATAAAAATTATAAAAAGTTTAAGATTAATTTTAGTAATTTATAAAATTATAATTTACTTATATTAGTTATTTTATTTTTAAACTAATTTATTTATTAAAATTATTTTTTTCTTTATGATAAAAATATTTTTTTATTATTATTAAGAGATCAAAACCAATGTATAAAATTAAGAGTTCACCTTTTTAAAAAAGCTAAATTCTTTTTTCTTTGTAAAAATATCAAAATAAAAAATATTTACTTTGAATATATTAAGCACAACTTAAATATTTACTTGTTGATGTATATTGTATTTTGTGCGTTTTATTTTTTTACGAAATAAAATATTAATAAAAATACCTTGTTTATTTGTATTTATCGATATATCTTTTATTTTCTACTTTAAATATTTTATACTAAATAATATATTGGTGAAGAAAATTATTCCGTATATTTACTCGTCAATGTATTGTCTTATTAATATATAAGATACAATCTTTTATTAATAATTTATTTGATAAAAAATGAAAAAACACCAATATACTAAAATAAATTGAAATTATACGAACAATATTAAAATTTTACTAACAGTAAAAATATAGAAAAATTACACTAGTGATACTAAATGTAAATATAAGTTTTTTGATATTTTATAATTAAAAAGTCCACTCCTACTATTGTAAATATATTTTAAATATAATAATACTATTATTAATAAGATGATAATTTAAAATAAAAAGTTACAAATTTACAAATAAAAATTGTGGTTTTTATGTTATAAACTATTTTTAAATAAATTTATTTAATTATTGAATTCTTTTTTATTTTCTAAATGATTTTGAAAATTAAAATAAATTTTATTTTTAACAATTTAATTATTTAAGTAAGTCAACTAACATAAATAGAGAAGTATTTGCGAATATGACCAATTGATGTTAAGAGTAGATTGTTAAAATAAGTAAAAAGTAATAATAACAATTTTAATCTACCATCAGAATAATTTCCTTATAAAATGATTCTTAAAGTAAACTCCTTGAGCCCTCACTCCTCAATGTAAGATAATGTTGAAGGATGACGACGCCATTTAAGCACTGCCCCATGTCGTATTCAACTTGAGATTTTCATAGTCGCTAACGACCCTTGATTTTTCATATCTTGAAGTTTAAGGCTAAATGATAAGGACCACCGGTTCACCACCAGCACAGGAAACGACTCTCACTAAAGTTCATCAATATGCGATTTAAGAATGAATGCAGTTTGATCAAACTCCAAGCAAGCAAAAGGGAAAGCTACAGCTTTGTCTGCTATAACAAAACAAAATTGCAGAATTTGTCTCCGCTTCTAATAAGCTAAGAATTAACCGAGAAGCAACAGAGATCGGGACGTAATACTTCATAAGAAAACAAACTAGAAATAGATAAAAAAAAAACAATAGTAATAAAGAGCGAAGACCACTGTTACACAAATCAAATTCAAACTCAATGTCTATTCATTACATAAATGTGGTGATAATCACAGAGATTACAAATCATTTCTATTATCTACGGGTATTTAGCAGGGAAAAGAATATTATAATGAGACAATATTAAAAATTTCTATAATCAACAACAATAATAGCAGGTTGGTAAAACTATAATAGTAGTAGATTCAAATGCTTTATTACTAACCTCCATCAATGTGAATAATAATCACTAATCAAAAGTCCTTCCTCCTGCTAATTATTGAAGAAGAATCTCATTCTAACTTTGACTACTGCACATACACAACATATGGTACAAACTCCCTCTGTTCTTCCCCAATCTCAAAATCTGAAGCTCGTCGATCCTTCCCATGTTCTTTCTTTCTTTCCCACTTTTCCAGAAAAAATAATGTGCGTCTCACATGCAAACCAACTATATGAGGCCCGAATATGGATTGTAGGCTTGAGCATGTGGCATACCTGAGCCGTATGTATGGACATTGGTTCCGTAAGGATTGCTAAATGGATTTGAAGGCGGTTGTTGTGGGCCCATCATCATCATCATTTGTTGCTGCTGTTGCTGTTGCTGTTGCTGCTGCAACATGAAAGCGTGCTGTTGATTGGCCATGGCAGCCATCTGCACCGAATGTGGTGCAGCCACAGCATTCGAGGAGTAGAAAGGATCGTGCGCTGTTTGCATCATGGGACCGGTCATTGGGGCTGCCTCCCAAGGGTTATAGCTCACAGGCTGGTTGCTTCTTCTGATTGCGTCATCGTATAGGCTGTCTAATGTGAGTTTATCGAACCCTCCTCCCTTGTCAAAAGACAAATTAAGTAATGTCAGCCAGTATAAGTTAGATCAGGACATGCATATTTTGTTATGAGCGCCAACTTAAATGACAGTTAGCATCCAACTGATGTTATTCCTACAAGACATTAAGAAGGAAAGCAGCTAAAAGCAGACGAAGTACCAGTTTGCTAGCAGCTGCAGCACTTTCATTCGAGCTTGGTGCTGTAACAAGTGCCAGTTCCCAACCTGTAGTGCCATTGGCTAGACTTGGAGCAGTTGTACTAGGTTGGTCAGCTGTAGCAGCAGAAACCACGCAAAAACATGATCAATTTCCAGTTGTAAGAAAAATTCCAACATTTTCTCAATTTTTAATCTGATGCCATGCACATAGTTTCTTTCTTCTTGAAGTTTTGAAAAATTTACTATTTGGGTGGTTGTAAAATATGTTAGACTAAGACAGACAACAAGAAAAGACGTACAGACTGGAATAATAGCCAGAGCCAGGGAATTCTTCTCATCGAGTTCTGAAGAAGCTGGAACAGGATCATTCAAGCCCTGTCATCCAGAGGAAAGAAAGAACAGCATGTAAGGAAACCATGAAATGTTATTGATGATATCGGAAAAAAAATATGCGGGAAAAAGAGGCATAAAATTACCAATAAGTCCGGTGGTTCAACAATAGGAGCTTCAGTTTTTGTTGGTTCAGGCAGAGGTGGTGATGGCGGACGTTCTTCTTTCTCTTCCTTCATCTCTGGCTCTTTTTTGTACTCTATAGCTAATACTTCCTTCGGAGAACTACTTTTGTCCTGCTTGAATACCAAGGAAAAAGTCGAATAATTTTTGTAAGACCAAGACAGAAGTGATAGTTTAACTCACTAACATATCAAAAATAGACATGGACATCACAATAGGGGGAAAAAAAGACATTTGCAACTTAAAACAATGAGTGCCACAAGTCCACAGTATTACATACATATGCATTATTTTAAGTATTAGATTTGAATGTTCAAATGACTTGCAAGTATGTCATAGTAAAAAGCATTTCATTGACAATGACTTTACAATTGTGCTGTATGAACACAAACAGTTTTGTTAATCTTTCAAGACAGATCACCAGCAATGCCAATAAACAAAATAGAATTTATTTTAAGTATGGCCGTTAGCTTATCTTGGACATTCTTTTTAGTCTGATGTTAATTTTCTGCTTTTTACCTGTTCTTTGCGAACTGACATTCGTGGAGCTTCGCGCACGTACTCTTCCATTGTTTGTAGGAATGATGCAGGAGGCTTCATTAATCAACAAAATTTGTTAGAGGAATACTTTATTTAACAAACAAGAAATTAGTTGCAGGAAACACCATGAGTGATTAAATTAACCTGCTCTATCTTAATAAATCTTTCTCCGCGTCCAATATCCATGCTTTTACATATCTCATAAAATTCTGAAAGTCTTTCTGCCTGAATGCACATATAGTTCAAAAGCATACTAATTACAAAAACGTTGTTTTCCATGAACATTAAGATGTGAAAGGTGATTAAACACCTATAGCCAGTCAGATAAGATTACCTGCTGACAAGCTCTCCTATATATATCCAAAGCTCTCATCGCATCATGCCGTTGCATTTCAAAGAACTGCCATCAGTAGAGTTTTATAGTAATTATAATATATGATGAATGTCAAAGCTTCTGATTTAGAAACCAGGGACATTAATTACCTTGTCAACCAAATTGGCAGTACCATCATTAATAGCTTGGTAGATTTTGACGCTTTCAGAAGCAACCTATTATCACAGATGACATGCACATAAATTACAGTCCAGTCCAACTAGAACACAGGATAATCAAGAATTATAAACTTCACTCACCAATGAAAGTGCCAACTGAATAACAAAGTTATTAACTGCTGCCCCTTGAGGCTGACAAAGAAAAAATCAAAACAGAACAAGATCCTCAGAAGAAAGTAAACGTACAAGACCAAGCAGAAAAAACATCAGCTAATTTTTAGGTTTAAGCAGGCCCACCAAGTTTATTTAGCTGTGAGATTCCATTGTCACGTTAATTTTAAGTTTAAGCGTGCTCGTTATTTTTCATTTATCTGTAAAGATCCCATTAGCTTAAACCCAGCATAAAGATTGAGCTGGTTCAAAATTTACCTGACAACCAAGAACACGAAACAGAAGTTGCTGGAGAGCAGGAAGATGCTCGAGCAGTTCAGCTGTGTCCAAGTCTTTAGTTCTCTGCATCAAAGTTTTATCAATTCCTTTAATGAAAAAGTTTATAATTTAACAAAAATATAGCAGTTCAAAAAAAAAAATATAGAGCCAGCTATCAAACAAACATGTCATCACAGGATGAAAGGAGCATATGTAAAGTTGGGGTAACTGATCTGTCAATTAACTTTCATTTTATTTCATTTCAGTTACTGAACTTTAATTTTTTTCTATTTGAACTTCAATTTCTTTTTAATGAGTTTTTCCGGTCAAAAATGCTTAGGTGGCAGCCGGATTTTGACACGTGGCAACCGATTTTTGCTAGTTTTACCTTGAAAACTTATCACACATATATAATTTCATTTTGGAAGAGAGTTTTTATGCAAAATTATGCATACATGGCGAGTTTTCAGGTAAAAAAAATTGTTCCGGCTGCCAACTAAACAATTTTGGCGAGGAAAAACCAATATAAAAAAATGAAACTCAGTAACCAAAAAGAAAAAAAATAAAGTTTGGTAACTGAAATGAAAAAAAAAATGAAAGTTGAGTAACCCTCAATATCAATTACCCACAAAGTTGCAATAATTTCATTTTCAATCAGCAAAAACAAAAATTCTTGGTAGGGAAAGGGAAAAATGGTCTACTATAAAACTTAATGTTATGCAATAAAATTAAACCAGCATAAGCCAGGTGCAAATACTGTTGCCACATTCATTATAAGATGGAATATTCATTTCAAAGATATGCGCCCAAATGATTTCTAAGTACAAGGATCCTCAAATATTTAGACTGTTGAGAATCCAGATAGTTAATATCAAATACTTCAAATTATGGGGTGGAAAAAGCAACTGATGATGGAAACTATAGAAGGCATAATATGAGTTGCGGTAAGAAAATTAAGCTCTTACAGGTCGATCAGTTTCAACATCACACTTCAGGACGCGAAAGCATTCAAGCCTTTCCTCCAAAAACAAGGCATAAGTGCGAACCCAGGCAGAAAAATCCCATGCTAGCCAACACACAAATCTAGATGTCAGAAAACAGTAATCTAACAAAAGAAACTCATTAGAGGAGGAAAGGGGGAAAAGACAATACCATTCGGACTGGAATCGTCCTTAAAATGAGCCATGTTAAGCATATGACTTCTGCTGCTACCATAATTAATAAGTTCCTCATGAAATGTGGGGTCCACTTCCCTCAAAGCACGATGAATAACAATTAAGGTTTTCAATGCAACCTGAGAAGTAAGAACCAGCCAGCAATCAGCTAACTGTAATGAAATAACATACACAAAGATGATATCATGATAGACATGCTACTATGTGAATGTTATATCTTTTAAAGCACATATCTTATGGAGTGAAGTTAGTACAGGTTACATGTTAAAAGTTAGGGCAAGGTGCAAAAAGAAATGTCATACTGACAACCAAAATCTGACAAGCTTGGCTTGTCAAGTTGAAATTTAATTTATATCGGCTTAAAGTACATCAATGTCTCCCTCACCATTACAATTTACTAATCTAGATGATCCACAAGCATTTACTGGTACTACTTATGCATGTGCTATACCTTGTTATAATCCAGCTACATGGCAATTTTAATTAACATTTTCAACATAAATGAAGACCATAGAATAAGAATCTGAAATTTCAGTCGAAAGAATAAACTTGACTTGCCTCAAGCCTCTCAATTAACAGGCTAACAGCTATTGAATTAAGAAATGTCACTAATATGATGCACATACCGCCCAATTATGTGTCTTTGATAACCGCCTGGCAAGAGCATGGATGCAATAAGCGACATCAGCTCGAGGCCTAGTAGCTGAAATGGCAGCAAAAATAGCTGCAAAACAACATACAAATACTAAATGTGTGAAGCTCCCAAATTTATTAATCTCATGCACAATAAAAATATGGATTGTATCGTCAAGAGAAGCAACAGATGGGAAGAGAGCACCCACCTCTAATATGTCTTTCCTTAGCAGGTTGTTCGACATGATTTGTGGCCTTCACTATAGCAATATCCAATTCCTGAAGACATAAATTGAAACAATGAATACAATGAAACCAAGCTTATGTCGGATGTAAGCAAAATAGAAGTTGATATGGAAATTAGAAATGCATACCTTGTAATCACTATTGACTTTAGCCAATGAAACGGTGGTAGTGTCCTTAAGGGCTCCAAGTGCTTTTCTTATACTTTTCTGCGTACCACCTCCAGACATTCTCTCTCCCTTCCAATCACAAAAATCTGCACCAAACACCCACAAAACACTCTAAATCAACAACTTGTTCATGTCCCAAATATGTATATACCAACCATCACATAGAGTCTAAATAATATTCTTTAAACATGACTCAATTACCAAACAGAATTCAGAGATACGCCATGGAATTTAATCAAATTTAGAACATTTTTCAGTTGAGGTTTGTGTGATGACAAGAATTTAGATCCAATCTCATATCTAAACTGAAAACACTAATATCAAGACAGTAACAAAAACAGAATTAGCAACAAATAGTAAAGAGGTGATAGAGCGTTTTGTTATCTGAATTGTTTCATTCATAATCAAATCACTACAACATGGAGCTGGAAAAGTCAAGCTCAACCACTCCATATTAAAAAGAATAAACGCCAAAAATCAACCATGAAATCAAGAATCAAAACTAGACGAGTTAAATAAAAAGAAAACAAGAAAAATAGAGCATGGAAGAAACAGTGATTTGAAGAAAGAAAAGGATCTAAAAGAATTAGCTATAAACAGAAATGATAATTCAAGAAAAACAGATATACGATTCAAGAATCTGAATTAAATAAAAAATTAAACATAAAAATAGAATAATACCTGAGAGACCGAATTGGAAAGAGAGAGAGATTGAGAAGATCAGCTGAAGAAGAAGAAGCAGAAATGGAAGAGGAAGAAGAAGAAGAGAGTTGGGTTTGGTTGGGTCGTCGGCGTCCTATAAATTTATATTTGTCAAATTAAATAATTAAATTAAATTAAAGAAAAAGAAAATAGAAAAGTGCTGTGTTTTTTGATGTGTCAGAAATGAATACGGCTGTGTAAGGAAGGAAGGGAGTTGTAGTTTGCACAGTGCCACCTAAAATGATGCTCAAAAGGTTTTGCTCCCCTACATTCTTTCTCATCATTCTCCACTTTTCTTTTTTCCATTCTTATTTTGACACCTCATCATCACTCTATTCCCTATTTTTAATCTCTTCATTTCTTTAGCTTTCAATTTTATCAAATTTTATTAAATACGTCAATGGAAGGAAATACGATAGCTATATTTAATTGAACCATTATATGCTCATCTGTAGTGTTTTTTTTTTCTATCCGAAGGTAGAAATTTATTCTATGTTAGTTGTTAACGAAAATTGGCGGAGAGTTAATATATATTTTTTAAAATTAAAACTGATAACTCACCGTCTGAAAAGATTCGGAGGTTCGAATCTCCGACCTCCTGCAATAGACTAGTGCCTCGCCTAGCCAAAGCCTTGACATGCTATGCTCATCTATATGTTAATTGAAGGAAAAGCTATTTATAAATAATCTAATACTATAGACATTCAATTAGAGCACCCCTAATTTTGATCAAAATATCTCATCTTAATTTCTTTAGCGTTGAATTTTATCAAATGGTAGACTTACCATATACTAATAGCTTAATGAAAGGAAATACTATAAAATTATATTTAATTTAATTAAAGTATTATATGGTAATTTTATAGGTTAACTGAAGGAAATACTATATATGCATTTATACATACATTACATTTAATTAAAGCATTCTATAATAGGATATATTAATTCAGCTGTTTTTAATAGCCGATAAATGTTTATTGATTTTGATATGTTAAATGAGATGCCTAATTATTTTTATTATAAATAAATTATATCATATTTGATAAGAAATAATTAAAATTATTTTTTATGAGAAACTATTTAATTTAAAAAATATTTTCATTTAAAATTTTGAAAAATTTAATAATTAATTTAAAATTTAATTAACTATACCTACTATAATATAATAATTAAATTTTATATAATTTATAAATAACTAGATTATTTAAAAATAATTCAAATAATTTTATATGTTTTAAATGTAATATATTTTAATAGGGATAACTTTGTCTAGATTATTAATAAAGTTAAAATTATAATCAACTTACTAAAATAATTAAAATAAATTTTATATTAGTAGTTGTTGAAGGTTCAAAAAGCTATCATTTTTCATCAAATATAAATAAATATTTTTATAAAATACACTAAAAATTGAATAAATGGTCGCAAAGCAGCCTGTGGCTAAATTTTGTGCACATATATAAATTGAAATAATTAAAAATAGATTCTTCCAACAGTAAAAGAAATTGAAATTTCTTAAATTATGTAGATAATTTAATTTTTAATAATAAAAAAGTAACATGAATTTGTTTTTATTTGTATAATTTTGAGATATAACATACTCCCTCCCACTTTAGAAGTTTATTAGGTATTTTGAATATTTTTAACTTAAATTTTCTTTTATATATTTTCTTATCTTTATATTTATTTATAATTTACAAGTAATAAATTATTAAAGGTAATTCCAAACGATAATTAGTAAGAATAAGATAAGCATAAATTAATACTTTCTCAGTCTCAATATAATTGTCCTTTTTTTTAATTTTGTCTCAAAATATTTTGCCCATTTTTAATATCGCAATTTTAAAATTATTTTTTTTGTATTATTTATATTTAAAATTCACTATTTATTGTTATAATTATAAAGAAGTGAATTATTCGTAATATTTAACTAGAGTATAATAATAAAAAGTAAATATATTAACTGTTTTTTTTTTTGAATTTTATAAAAGAATGGTAAAGTGAACAGTTATTTTAGAACAAATGAAATATATACGTATATTTTAAATTGTTTTTAATATGAGTGAACAACGAGTAATTTTTATCAAAATAATAATAATAAAATGGTCTTTTATTAAAATTAACTTTATTTAATTATCTGTCTACTTAAAAAATATACTCCCTCCGTCCTAATAGAGATGTCTATTTTGAGAAAATCTTTTGTCCTAAAACTCTTGTCCATTTTCAATAAGTAACAATTTTTACACTCAACTTTCCTATATTATCCCTATTTAAAATCCACTAATAAGTAAATTGAAAGTAAATTGCAAGTGTACCCCAAATTATATAAGGGTATGATAAGAAAAATAAAAAAAAATATAAAATTTATAAACAATGATTGTTTTTTTTAAACTGTGTGATAAAAGTAAAGTGGACAATTTTATTGAAATGGAGGCATATATTTATGATAATTATAAAATATAAACTATTATATAGTTATTGAGCCACCAACATATAGAACAATATTAATGCATAGGAAGACAAAACACGGCAGCTTGTATGGAATCAAATAAATAATGGAAGTGTTAAGACTACTCAAGAGTTCCTCAACATATAGCTATCATATTATAAATGTAGTCACTTGTAGAAGCCAGCTAAAGTGAAAGAACACCAATTTTGAATTTATCTTTTTCACTTCATTATGCCATTTGAATTTTATACCAAAACCAGTCTTTCTGTTTTATTTTGATTTTTCTTTTTCTTTATGATCTAGATTTGAATTCAATTATTGTTCAACCAAAATATTTGAATTTAATTGGGTCCACTATTATCCTGTCGGAATAGCATGATAATTATACAACACAAATATTGCGCCATGTCATTCAGGCAACAAATCAACTGTACGTTAACCATGTAAAAAATTGAATGATAAAAAAAATTAATTAAAAAATTCCCTATCGCAAATGCTCATTGGCTTGATGTAAAAATAATGTGACGCAACGGTTATATGGAATAAACACTCGAATTACATAAATTAAATACTTTTTCCGTCCCAATACAATAGTTCACTTTCCCTTTTTTTACACAGTTTAAGAAACACAATTAATATTTTAATTTTTTTATAATTTTATGTTTATTTTTCTTATCATATCCTTATTAAATATTATTACTAATTTACTTTTTAGACTAATAACATTAACTAGTAAACTTTAAGTAAGAATTATATTGAAATATCAACATTTTAAATTGTGGTTTACTAGGAACATGGACAACTATTTGGAAGAAAAGGGAGAAAAGTTGACTATTGTTTTGGGACGGATGGCGTACTTTTTATGTGTACACTTAATTTTGAATCCAATTGGTATTTTAAAATTAAATCTAATTAAATTTGTAAAATAATATAAATTTTAAATTAAGCCGAATTATTTAATTTGATTGAATTTTCAGATTTAGTTTGATTTTTATTTTAATTTGCATTAAATTTAATTGAAATTTCATGTCCAAAATTAAAATGAACTAAAAATTTAAAAGACAATAATATTAAACCAAATTAAAATAAATTTATTTCAATGGATGAAAGATCAGCGGGAGAAATAATTAAAATAGATTTATATGAATTGTAGCAAACTATTTTAATATGTTACTATTCCGTTTCTTAATCTTAGCAAGTAATGAAAACTCGGAGAGAAAAAGACTCATTTCAACTATATTAATTTTGAGTTGAGCTACATTATATTGTGATTATAGGACCACTTTCTTCTACGAGCGCACTCACTTTTTTATAATAAAAATATAAATTATTTTTATTCTTAAATATCACATATATATGAATTCTTGTCCCCACAAGTATTATTTAATTCAAAGGATATTATAATCGGATCTAATAATTTTAGATTTAAATCCTCCCTCCCTCATTATAATAAAAAAATGCATGATCTCTTAATTAAACCGACCAACTATCCTTATTAATTAGTAGATTAGTATTAATAACTAATTTAATATGTAAATATAGAAAATATAAAAATTATTTAAAAAAATAAATTATACAAACTCAAATCGTCATTAAAACTTATTAATTAGTAGATTAGTATTAATAACTAATTTAATATGTAAATATAGAAAATATAAAAATTATTTAAAAAATTAAATTATACAAACTCAAATCGTCATTAAAAGAAATTGAACGCACTAAAAACTCAATCATCAAGAGTTGACACAAAACAATCGCCTAAATCAATAAAATTTTGATTAATAAAATTTTGATTGGTCCAGTAAAATATACTAATGATCACAAATAATATAATGAACATTAACTTAATTACTATTATTTGCTTCCTCAAAAAAATTTACTATTATTTTAAGGCCTAATGGCAAAAAAAACCCAAACCTTTACGACTTGTTGCAATTATATCCAAACCTTTTAATTTTTGCAATAATATCCAAATTGTATTTTTTTGTTGCAATAATATCCAAATTGCATTTTTTGTAGCAATAATAGTCAAATTGATGGCTAAATTTGTTGTTTTCAATTAAGATATTAGGATATTATTATGTTTTGATGTATAATAATATAGTAAAAGTCCCCAAAAATGGAAAAAAACTCAAAAAAATTCACATAAAAAGTGCAATTCGGATATTATTGCAACAAAATAATACAATTTGGATATTATTGCAAAAATTAAAAGGTTTGGATATAATTGCAACAAGTCGTAAAGGTTTGGTTTTTTTTGCCATTAAGCCTTATTTTAATATTGGTACAAATAAATTTTATTGAATTAATGGATGAAGTTGGAAAAAGAAATAATTAATGGATGAAGTAATGATTAATTTTCATGGTATAAATGGGGTGGATCCTTTGTAAAGACAGTACCATAGTAGTAGTAAGATTAGATGAGCGCCACCAACGCACTTTCCAAAATTCCAACCTGTGGACCGGATGGCCTTTTCTGTGCAGTCTTCAATCACTCTTTGTTCAAATTTTTCCAAACACCCGCAAACTCACAGCATTCGATTCAATCAACACTTGATATAACTTCTTCTAAAAAAGAGACAACAACTCTTTCTAAAAAGGAGACAACAAACATTTCACATAAAAAGGACAACAAACCTTTCGTAAAGAAAGGACAAAGTAAAATATTCATAAAAAATACAAATAATAATAAATAAATAAAACTAGTATAGCTCATAAACGAATCCATTTTCTTACTGGAAGATCTTCAATCTATCGTTACTTCTTGATAATTAAATTGCGCTTCGTGATAAATTTTAATTCGTCTGAAAAATGAAAAAGAACTGGCTATTTATTATATTCTATGAAATTAAAATAACATAAAAAAAAGGGGTGGCTACCGTCAATAGAAAAATTAAGCCATTGACGGCCGCCGAAGAAAAAATAAAAAAAAAACTTTAGACGGTTAGAGTTTGCTAGAGAGAAAAGAAAAGAGAAGACGGTTAGGGTTTTTTCAATCAATCTGACTTATGTATAAGATTAGTTTTAGTTTGTTTACTTTTAGTTTGCTATCAGTTTATTTAAAAATTACTTAAAGATAAATTTACTACTAATTTATTATCGGTTTACTTTCAGTTTATTAAAAAATTAATTACTATTAATTTATTATCGGTTTACTATTGGTTGATCTTTAATCTCATATAACATTCAAAAAATAAATTTCTAACCCACACAATATCCATGATTAACCATGCCATTAATCTCACAGTATAATCAATAAATCCAACTTTTCAAGTCAATTGAAGACACTCTACCTAATATTGTTAAAGGAACCTATCAAGTAGAATGTCAAAATGTTCAAATTGGCCAATTCTTTGGATTTTTTTTTGTGCTTGTTGCCCGGCGAGCAGCTTGCTTTTCAATTACATATTTGTTGCGCTCGCCGAGTACAACAATTTTTCTATAAATGTGCTCGGCGAGCATTGTAAAAAGAGGACAGTCGCCAAATAACAACAGACCAAAAACAGAAGCAATTAATAGTCCAAAATCAGGATAACAATGTATATTTGAATTTGTAGAATCTGCGAGCTTAATTTTACTATTCTTCCTTTGATAAACCAACCGCCTGCAAACCCACCAAAGCACAAACCTACAGCCACCAGCATATCCACCGTAAAGTTGAAAGAAGAAAATGTAAGAATGAGACACGCTCAATTTGCGCCATAATTTTTCAATCTAACATGTCGTTAGGTATTTCAAATTAAAATGAAGTTATGTCGTACATAGTCTATTTTTCTCTTAAAGTTAACGGAAAATGCATAGAGGAGTGATTTCTCTACATATTTGAGTGAACTATTCTATAAAAAATGATGAGAACTGCAAAGACAAATCTCGATTAGGGCTTATCTAACCATCAAATGGATCAACCAATACATTTATGGTCCAAATAATGAAAGTGCGATCCTAAAATCGCTGCATCCTTAAAACTTCAAATTTTTCAAGTCTCATCTTCAACATGAATCCAAAAGTTATCTAATAAAAATACAAGTACAAGCATTAAAGAACATATTAAAAAGCAACCACAATTTTTTTTTAAAGACTTCATTTTTTAGATTGAGGACCTATCCGATCAAGAGAGCTTTCTAATCGAAATAAATATCTTTTGAAACGACTCAAGAAGAACAAAAGAGAAACTTTATCAATTGATTTTTGATAAAAAAATCACTAGTTAAAATTTAAAAGTGGTTTTCCGGCCACCAAAACCGCTTTTTCAAAGTAGAGTCCTTCAACCATCTTAAATAAGAGGATCCTCCATATATAAAGTTTTATTGAACAAAACTAGATATTAAATTATGATCTTTGATTTGTGTTTTTCAAAGAGAAGGGAG
This sequence comes from Mercurialis annua, assembly GCF_937616625.2. NCBI lineage: Eukaryota > Viridiplantae > Streptophyta > Magnoliopsida > Malpighiales > Euphorbiaceae > Mercurialis > Mercurialis annua. Next base: position 66,165,502 of record NC_065570.1, read on the forward strand.
AATATTTTTGTTAAAGAGAAAAGTCGTGGAAGGAAAACGGACACCTCCTTTGTTAAAAATTGGATTTGCTAATAATTTGTATTAGTTTGTATAGTTAGGGAGATCTTTTCTATGAACTGAAGGTTTAGAGGTTACATCTAGAAGTGAGCAATGACCAGTCCGGTTACCGAACCTTTTTAAAATTTGAAATCGGTTGGTTTTTAAAAGTTTTAATCACCAAATCGAATTGATCAAATTAATGTTAAAATTGAATTTAACGGAATTCAAATGTTTTTGTTTGGTTCGGTTAGTGGAAGTTAAAATTTAACACAACAGCCACGATAACAATTCAAAAGAATTTGATAACTTCAAGAATAAGATTTACAAATGTGATAATAGTTTCAAAAACACATAAAAAATAACCAAAAATATGATTAAAACATCACAATCTAAATAGCAAAAACAATTATCTGAAGATAACCTTCGAACGCTTCAGTAGAAGGGCGACATCAACAATATCAGTCGACAATAAACAATGATAGAAAGAAAAGGAGTCAGTAGCAACAGACTGCGAAAAGAGGCAGTAGAGATGCCAGACAACGGAAGAAAGAATTAATTAAAAATGCACATAATAAATATTAAAAATAAACTATCAAAATAAAGGAAATAAAAAAGAGAATGAAAGATTTTTAAAAAGGGAATGAGATAGAAAGAGGTACAGTTGTATTAAATTTTTGAAAAGGCTTGTTATGATTTAGATTTAGAACATTATAGGATACATACATATATCCATATACATACATATATATGTGTGTGTGTGTTCTTTTTAGGAGAACTTCTAGCATTAGTCGTCTCTTTTAACATCTTAAATATAAACTCTTATCAAATTCAAATTCTACTTAGCATACAACAGTATATCTCAAGTAATATAACTCAATTGTACAACAAATATTTATTTTTTTTATTCCCAGTGAAGATTATAGCATTCAACTCAGAAACAAATGACATAATTGATCGAATAAAATAAAGAAAAAACAAATACAAATGTTACAATTGCTATCATGCCCGACAAAAATGCCAACCTGTGGAGTTGTTTCAAAATTGGTCTGTCTTCAAGATCTCTTGACAACAGCAGTAGCAAAGCATGGATGATGTATAAACTCAAACGAGACCTTCAGCGATGGGTCGAGGGTTCCGATCCCGCAAATAAGATTTAGTGCTACACTATTGTGCTCAGCCACCTGTTCCAACCTCCGGAGTTCTGCTAATCTGTCGGGATCATTGGAAAAGCTACTTTTTACTTCTTTTGCAATCTTCTGCGCGTCTTTGAAGTAATTATACATAACTATGGTCTACATACAGAAAGATAAAATCAGTTGCTATTCTCACCAGATATAAATTGGATAAAATAAAAAGTTGAAATGTCAAAGACTACCCACAGAGAAACTAGCATGGGATGTAGATTCTTTGTACGATGGATAGGAATAGTGATCTGGGATGCACGCTTTTTGTAGAAGCTCAAAATGCTGAATGAATCTCTGGAGTCAAATAAGGATATAGTGGGAAATTAGTTTATATGCAACGGTCGTATATCAAGTAAAACTAATTGTTCTGCCCTCAAAATAAAAGGTCGCAAAAGCAGATTCATAAATCAACTTCATAAGGATCAGTCATATTGGAGGTAAATTAAACACAATGTTAACCATCGAGGACTCGAACTACTTTTAAGTTAATATGGAAATGCGTATGTACCTCGTGCTCAGAATTAAACGGGCTCGGACCCTGAAAAATCTTCAGCTCATTCCTCAATGCAGCAAGTAGCTGGTAAGAAAAAGGCAAAACCTTGAGCATTTGGGATAAAACAATGATGAAGCAAAACAATTTTGTGAAGAAAATTCGGCATTATCTCTTCTTGCATCCACATAAAGAAATGATAACCAATAAACATTGTGTAGATTTCATTTGGTAAATCTGCAAATTGTGGTTCAAAGCCAACCATATAGCAAAAGCGCGTATAGTAAGTGAAGGCTTAAGCACACAAACGATGAAATCTTAAGAACTTCTCACAGTTTGTCGGAGAAAAGCTTCATTAACCACATCGAGAATCATGAAAATAGAAGAGGAAGGAAGAGAGGATAAGAGGGCAGGGAAGCGACAGTTACCAGTGTAAGCCCTTCAGCAAGACATATCTGGCACTGAAGAAACAAAACTGCAGGAGAGATCCGAGTTTCCTTCGCCAAGTCTTTCGAAACATCCTTTTTTTTCTTTCCCTTTCTTTTAGCTAATTAAAAGATGTAAACAAATGGGTGCTTTCATATTTGGTATTAACAAAATGTTAAAAACGCAGAAAGAAAGACTGGCAGACTAGTTAAAATTTATTGTTAATTTCATTACAGAGACTCCGACAAACATCAAAGGAACCTCCCCCCCCACACACACACACACTGCCACTAATAAAAAAAAAACCCTTTGAGATAGCAGCATTTCCATGGCAAAGCCATTGAAAATCCTTTCTTTGCAGTTTTGTTTTTTCATTATTCCTCTTAAGGTAAAATCATTAAGAGGCAATCCACTCCGTAACTAACAATTGAGACTCTAATGAGTCGATTACCATCTTTGACATAAAAAAAAAAAGAGGTTGCTCCTTTCTATTCTCTTTAATTTAGGAAATTGCAATTAAACTAAATTTGAACATTTAAAACAAGAATCCCACAGAACAGACAAATAGAATATATGTAGACCTACCAGCACCATCAGTTGCTGACAACTTAAGATGTGTTTTCTCTGCAAGCTTGATTAAGATAATATAGAAGTACCAGTACACCATGCAATATTCACTAGGGGAATAAAGATCTAATTCAAAACCAAGCGTGAGGAATCTGTGAGCAATCCAGTAGGTTTGCTCCTCCAACCAAACGAGCATGTTCTTAATTATTGCAACAGAAATGCTCTGCAAAACAAATTAACTATTAAAGATTTATGCATTAAGAGTAATAGAGGGACATATGGCACATGGAAAATCAAGCTAAGCTACACATCTTAAAATGCATGAATAGAGAGCTAACAGTCAATTATATCTCAAGTCAAAAAAAACATCAATGATCAAAATCCAAGATAATTTTTCTGATCCTTAATAAACATAAAAGAAAAAGTAGCCTGTATTGATAACAAATTATTATTTCTAGAGAACATTTTGAGACATCCAAGAATAAAGTTGCATTTTTGAAGGAACAACTACATTGTGAGCAACCTTTACATATATATGTCATGACCATAAGGTGCAAGGCTAATTGTCTTAACTTATGCAACTGGCAAGAAAAATAACAAAACACTCGAAAGCAAAATACCTCGTCATTTTTTATGCTTGAAACTTCTCTAAACTCATTTGTAAAAGCAAGTTCTAGCTGTAAACAAACAGAAACAACGGAAATCAGTTCTGATTCTGCCAAATCTCATAAATCGTCTCTACAAGAATAGACAAGGTCAATTTGTCAGCTCCAGTTTCAGGTAGACGTGCAATTGTGCAAAAGTAAATGCAAAAATGTATATGTACGCACATGCAATTCAAGTAAAAATAAATTAAATAATAACAGATCTTTAAAAAATGCTATCATTATCAAGCAGAAAGAAAGGAAGAGTCTGTCACCTGTACAAAGATAACACGCCAATCTTGCAAAATTTTGCCAAGCTTACGCCTCTGCCATGCAGCATTTGTACAAAGAATCTTCAGCATATTCATGACTAGCTGCATAAACATGACATAAGCAGATATCAGTGAACTTAAATTTTCCCTTCGCACTCCAAGCAAAAATCCCCTATGAATTTTGCTTTTGATTCAGTGCTTGACTCGACATTTCACTATATTTTAATCCAGACTAAATGCAGATACAACAAATGATACAAGATGAATCATATTGGAAATAATTCCAGAAAAAGAAAAAATGAATGGTTAAAATATTGTAGTCAAAGATGATAATTGTAACCACCTGTCCTAGTTGTATAACATATTCAGTCTTCTGAATATCATGGGTTTTTGCAACTTCAGGTAAACCTGAAGCTCTGGTCATTACAGAAAAGATCGAGTCTCGCCCATACAGTCTCCCATCTTGAACCAGCAGAAGCTGTATGAGTACAAGAATGTAAGAATGTAGAGTCAGAAGTATCAATCTTGTAAAAAAGGCAGCAAGACAAAACAACACAAGCAATAAATAGAAATATTAGCATATGACATAGAAGACAACCATTGCATATTCGCACCAACACAATTTCGTTTTTGGTAGCTAGATAATGAACATTACAGCTATTCCAAGATAGCTAGAAAAACATTGTATTCTAAATTGGAAAATAACAATCTAAGACAAAAGATAAAAAGAAGTATATAATTTTCTTTACTTTTTTAAATGTATTTCAAGATAACGAGGATAAAGTAAAATTAACCTGGAGATATGCTCTTGCAACCAAATCAGGTTGTGACTTTTGAAACTGAACCACAAAGCGCAAGAGAACTTCCAAGGAGGGGTCCAATGAGTAAGAACAAATACAGTCGAAATCATGAAGAAGTTTTTCAAAGTATTCAATGGCCTGGCAGAACAAAGAAAAAATACGTTAACAAGATAGTAGATGGATAAAATCTATCATTAAAATTTCAAGCTTGTCACCTTTTTCCAACTAAGCGTTTTAATTGATCGTGGTGGAGTGGGGGCAGAAGTTCTACTGTTTAACATAGCATCAAACCCTATCGGTTGACATCCAGAAGCGGTTGTTTTACCTTCTGTACCATCTTCACAAACTTCATGAACATTTGATAAAAGGAATTCTGCTGATTTATATAAGGAATCTAGCTCAGATAAGCAGGAAGCTATATGCTTTCTAGCCAACTCCATGCCTCTACCTTGCGGTCGCCTCATAGAAGTGAGCACATGGAAAAAGTGCTGAATGCAAAGGGAAAGAACGTATAAACACAAGTAGAACTAATAAAGCCATTAGCATAGAATTGCAACGCTACAAGGATTAAGCACATAAATGCTAAAAAACAAATAAACTTGACATATAAATAACCATACTTGCTGAAAGTGAATGAAAAGGAAAAAACATATAGTTAAAGAGTAATGAATCTGCCGATATTATTTATTAAGATAAAAGTTACGAAATACAGGGAAAAGCAGATGTCAGAAGAATTGATATGTAAGACATCAAGACCAAGGAATGCCTATAGAAACAGAAGGAAAGGAAAAAGAAAAATCGGTATCCGCATATAGTTGATGCAACCATTTAATGCACTTAAACTGATAAACAAAAGATATGAACTGTTTTTCACCTTATGCAGCTGATTAAGAGATCAATCTGATGTAAAAAGGGAATAATGAGATGTGCAAAGTGATACCTTATGTTTGATTTTTTTTCCCCTTAATCTAGAAGCAGAGGAGAAGAACTATGTATCATCATGTAATGATAGTTTTAGGCAAATGATGAATTGAAGAGCTCAAAGTTCCTAGATGTGAGGCCTACAAATGAACTTTGATGATAATAAATTACAGAATAGCAAGAAAGAAAGTAAGAAAAAAAAAAGACTTTTTTTTTACTGAATTGCATTACAAAGTCCTGAGGGTTGGAATAAATACTATAAGAATGAGAAGAAAATGATTTACAATCAATCGTCTATATCATCCAGATCAATTTAGTGAAAACACAGGATAAGACCTTACGAAAACGTATGCGGCACAACAATGCTTTGCAGTATCCTTCTTCCAGATCGAAATTAGTCTGCAATGGCTCTAAATCTGTTAAACAAAATCATACCCATTGAGTAAGAAATTACAAATTATAATTAGCATCAGACCTAAAAAACTACAAGCTGATAACATAAACCAGGTGGACGTACAATTCATATCTCAGAAGGCCATACAATTGTTATGAGTCACCAGCACATGGTAGAACCATAGATCAATGAAGATAAGGATTAATACCATGAAATCCTTATCAAATGTTAAAATCTAGTAACCAGATTCAGCAAGTAATATTTAAAAATCTAGTAAGCTCACATGTTCACTAATCACTATGTGCTTCACTAAATTTGAGCATAATAAGATACAATACCTTCTTGTATTTTTCTTTTTGATGATGTGGCTTTGCATGCACGCAATTGGCGAGAAATATTTTCTTCAATAGCATTTAACAAGGACAAGCACTTTTCATCTCCATCCCAACTAAGAGGAAGCCCATAAGCCATAGTGAAAAGATCCTCTTCCTGGAAAAAAGAAGCAAAATAAGATTAGTGTCAAAATCTATAATAAGCAACTATTTTATCATAACAGTCCGACTGAAATCTTATGCATTATTATTCAAAGCAAAATGTAATACGTAAAGCATAAATTAATTCCACAATAAACAGAAGCTAAAAGACTGCTGGAATACTTTACTTCATGTGTGCGTGCGTCTGATACAACTGAAACAACCGCTTTGCATGTTGCACGAATAACTCTGCAGTAAGAATCCAATAATGGATGTGAAGCTGTCCTCTCAGGCTTTAAAAGGTAAACGCAGGAAAAGACAGTTTGTGCCAAAGAGTGACCCTTGTGCCATGTTGCCTGCAATAGAGGACACTTGTTTAGAACTATTTCATTACATCAACACCCTAATGATAAAAATATTAATTTATAGTCTCCACCACAAAACTCCTCATATAAACAGGATCTTTTCATGATATCAAACTGTTGTTTAAGCCAGTCTACCACATAGGAAAAGTTCAAGTTGCAAAATGAAAAAACTTAAAAATACCTCACATGATAGAAGATGGTCCATGACATCAATGATGCATTGAACATCAGTGGTTTTATCCAAACTAATAGGGATAGGAGCAGCACCATCTTCAATTGCTTCATCAACAGAAGAGTATCTACTAATGATGCCTGAATCCATCTTTGGATCCATTATCTAACAAAATCAACAAACATGAAAAGTAAGCAATATATTGTAACTTAATAAAAAAAACACGCTTATGCTTTTGTTACTCAATCTTATAAATAAAGGAAAACCAACAAAAAAATTCATGGTAAAACCCAAGTAAAAAATTACGCTACAGAAATTTATAAATATTATAAGATTTAGAGCATCATGCATTCAGATAAAACTAAATTTCCATATCAAAGGTTGACATTATAAGGCTTCTGTCGTAGCTAGAAAGTAACACTAGAGAAAACTATGAGCAAACATAATTCCAAAAGACAAGAAACCTCCTCTTATAGGATAAACACCTTCCTTTAAAATGCAACTGTGCAATGGAGATGCAATATTGGAAGATGATCAGTCTTCAACAACTAAAATTCAAAACCAAAACTCAAAACCTTTCAATTTGTGCTTTAGAGAAAGGTAATGAGATTCTGGTCGCACGACATTGGCGCTATTAGTAGATTTAAAAATAAAATCAAATGTCCTGTATATAAAAAAAAAAAAAACAATAATTGCAAATTAGGCAATAGATGGTATGCACCAAACTATAACAGAACTTCATCATTTTAAGGTACTGCCAAAATATCAAATAATGCAATAAAAGATACAATACAATTCAATTCAAAGATTGTTTCTAAAAACAACATTATACCTCTAGAGCGGACATAGCAGCAAAAAGATTGAAATTATCTCCATGAATAAGCTCTCCATCTCTAAGTTCTGTAATTGATCATAATCATAAAACTAAACTATAATTAACCACCTTCTAATTTAGGTTAAGACAATAAAATAAAGAAACAAAGTTTGGATTGAAGATTCAAAAAAGAAAAAGCAAACCTCTGCAGGCGGCTTCGAGGAGTGGCGTGGCGTCAGCCCAAACGGTGTTGTCAGTTGCAGGAATAGAGGAGGAGGTGGCCGGCTGCCGTGCGCGGCGGTCCATCAATGCATTCTCTGTTATTTGCGTTTGCCACTCCATTTTATAAAAAGGATTGTGTTTGCTTCTGATTCTAAAATCTAATTAATGAGGAAAAGTAAGTAGAGAGAGGAAATAGTGAACTCAGACTCACTCCACCACCTGAATGAGGTGAGGAGAGGAGAGGAGGGGTTTATTTAGGGTATTGTTTCTCACTTAGTTCATTCTGTTTTTTCTTTTTACAATTATTTCTCTTTACATATATATACAGTCGACCCTCTGATAATTAATAAACATGGTGGATCAAAAATTTATTAATTATTAGAATTATTAATATTGAATTTATATTAAAAAAAATTATAAAATATATTTTAAAGCATCTACATTAATAGACCTAATATTAATATTAGATTATAAAAAAAACTAACTAAATACACTTTACAATCACTCAATTAAAAAAATAATAATTTTATATTCAATTTAAAAAATATCAATTAATATCAAATCAAAAAATAATTATTAAGAAGTTGTATTCATAAAGTAAAGTTATTTTTAATATTTTTTATACTAGAGATACTTTACTTACTTTATTTTGTTTATCTAATAACTTTTTCTAAAATTTTTCAAAAGAATAAGAAAGTCATAATTTGATGGTATTTTAACTTTCATTTTATGAATTAAGGTTAGTATTGTCTCAAATAAATCATCAATTGTTATATATTTCTTTAAAAAAAATCTCTCTAATAATTAATATTCATATAGAATATTTTAAGATTTATTAATTATTAAATAATAGAATTATTAATTATCCGACGTGGAACGAAGTTGGTTCTCTCAATTTTCTATTAATTATTAGAATTATTGATTAATAGAATATTAACTATTAGAGGGTCGACTATATATCAATATTTTTAAAATTTAAATATGACGACCGAATCGATGTGGCTAGTGACTAAGCCAACCAAAAAGTTGAGGTTGGGCACAAATTCCACTTGAAAAAAATTAGCTTAAATACACGAGAAAATCACCAATTTTAGTGTGGTTAGTATTTAATATAAACTTTTAATATTGATAAAAAGGTACATCAACTTTTCAATTTTTTTAATTAATACACCGTTTGTGTTTCCGGCTTCAAATAGTCTACGTGGATGTCGGAGTGTGCCACGCTGTCCCAATCCTTGCCAACTACGAAACACATTGTTTCTTAGTCTTTAAAACGGTGTCATTTTGAAGGTTAAAATTTTGCATAACTGTTTAAACAAAACGATGCGTTTTACCTCTCCTTTTTCTAAACAATCAATCAAACACAAAATTAGGGCATTATTTTACCTTGCCGTTTTACCTCTCCTTCTCTCCTTCTAAATAGAAATCACCATAAAATTAGGACATCACCTTTCTCTTACTTTTAAAATTAGCAACCTACTTTTGAATGTTGTTTTTGAATGCTAGAATGCTAATTTTGGGCGACACAATGTTAGTTTTTGGATGTTAGAATTCTACACGTTGAAGCAAATTTAGGTTGTTAATTTTGGATGTTAGAATTATAGAGGTCTAAATGTAAGAATTGTGCAGGTTTGATATGTAAGAATTGTGAAGGTTTTTGGATTAAGAATTGTGCTTGTAGTCCAAAGTAATGCAAGGGTAGGATTTTGATTTTGTCATTTATCATTTTATTCATTACCTATATGTAATGTGATTGTAGTGCAGTTTAGTGGAATGCTTGTGGTGCAAACTAATGCTAGAATGGTAGTTTTAGTTGTTTATTTCACAACTCCAAATAACAATAACAACTATTTCATTCATTAATACTGAACCCATTAAACATCATGAAACATAGTAGTACAGTATACTAAATACTAAGGATGTTCAAATCCAACTAACAATAACAACTGTTTCATAAATACTAAACCCATTAATAGCATGAAATACAATAACCAAAATACTAAATATTACATAAGTTCATCAAATTACATTCAAACTTAATCACTTCAAAATGTTGTTAAAATGCCATTATTGTTGCGATAGTCACGAACCCAGCCAACATGATGTCAAGCAACCAACATGCCCTTTTCAATTGTTTCACTTTGAACCTAAACTTTTTTCTTTTCGAGTACTAATTTTGCTCTTGATTCAATCAATTTCCACCTTTTTGTCAAGAGGTGTATTCATCTCAACAAGCTCAAGTTTTGATTTCTGCAAATCATTCATCTTCTGAGCATTTTTAATTTGCCTTGACATGGTGCTCATAATGTCTCTAGAGGCTCTAGCTACTGCGGAACCAATTTCAGCTTTATACACCAAATCCCTCTCCTTTTGCTTCATTGTTGTCGGTTCCCCTTACAACTCCTCCTTATTGCCATTAACATCACAAAAAGCTTATGCAAATGCTTTGGAGTTTCTGGGTCAACCCACTCCATATACAGTAAACCCTCTGATAATTAATACTCTATAAATTAATAATTCTAATAATTAATAAAATTTTAGAGAACCAATTTAAATATTACGTCTTATAAAGTATTCAATAAATTAATAATTCTAATAATTAATAAATTTTTAGTCCACCATATATATTAATTATCAGAGGGTCGACTGTAGTCGCAATCATCAAACTATAATAAAACAAAATTTATTTCACAAAATAGATAAGATGATAATAGCATCAATGAAATGATTTATTATTTTTCTAAGTATAAGTTAACTAGCACTTAAATCATTAACTAGCATTTAACTTAATTCATGAACTTCAAGATAATTACAGCATCAATGAAATAGCAACGTTACATGATAGGGCAGTAGAACTAGTTGCATTTACCACTATTTATTTATTTAAACTTTGACATTATAAGACAGTAAAACAACTTCAAATGGCATTCAATTGTTATTTTCATTTAAAATATAGCTTGTAAAGGATTTGAAAATAATCATATAGAGAACCCAAAAAAATAATCATATAGAAAAATTACATAAAGGCTTTGAAAATCAAAATCTGAACAAAATCAATCTATGAATTATCAAAGCACAATAGAGTTTCATACTCAAATCTCTCACTAGTTCATTCCATTATTTTGATTTTCAACCTACATTCAGACTCAAATCTCTCATTGGATTCAATGACAATATAGTTTCACGGATCAAATTACATTCGTTTTATCGGTGTAAGCTTCAAGTAGCAAATAATACTCAACTTAATTAAATCAAACTTTGTGGGCTCATTTTAATTATAACATATTCTATAAACAAAATTATTTAATTCACACTAACCCGTTTGTAAAGGCATCTCAAAAAAATTCTACCAGAATTCTGATCAACATAGGAAACATAACGTTTAGTACTTTTGAGGAACTGAGCTAGAAGAAGAGGCATACAAGAACGTTTCATTTGTGCCTCGTGAAAAAGAATGCATGTCCAACGGCCTCAACGTACCAAACAATTGTTTGCAGTCCTCAGCATATGTCGACATTGAAATAAAAGCAAGCTGTTTCAATTTCTAAAGAAGAAGATAGAAAGTTGAAGAAAAATGGTTCGTGTTCACAAGAAAGGAGAACGGTGGTGTCCTAATTTCATGGTGATTTCCACTTAGAAAGGGGAGAGGGAGAGATAAAACGGCGAGATAAAATAATGCCTAATTATGTGTTTGATCGATTGTTTAGAAAATGAATAGGTAAAACTCACCGTTTTGTTTAAAGATTTGTGCAAAATTTAACCTTCAAAACGACACCGTTTTGATGACTAAAAAACGGTGTGTTTCGTAGTTGGCAATTGAGACGGCGTGGCATGCTCCGGCATCCACGTAATGAAGCCGGAAACACAAACGGCGTCTTAATGTAAAAATTGGAAAGTTAGTGTATTTTTTTGCCGAAATTAAAAGTTTATATTAAATATTAAAAACTCGCTAAAATTAGTCATTTTTGGTGCATTTAAGCCTTTATTGTTATAGCTTTTACTATTACAATTGATAACGAAAAAATGATGTATACGCTAAAAAAGTGCCCATCTAGTTGAAATGTTTAGGCGCATTTCTCTACTCTGTTGACTTTTAAAAGTAGTAAATGTAAGAAAATGAAACATTTTTTATTTAATAACTCATAACTTATTGCATCATATAAAAACATTTATTTTGTAATTACATTTAGATATGGTAGATAGTTAATTAACCAATTGATTTCATTTGCACTAGAAAAACGTTTTACATTAATTCCACTTTAGAGCCTAATATTAAGTCTTCTAAGCCAAATAGAATGAAGTACCATATGAAGCACATCAAAGGGCTTGGCCGGTCTATTGAGCTCAAAATGCCTTTGAACTCTCCTAACCCTTTTTTGCATTCTCAAATACTTATCATAAGAAACACTTTTCAAAATTGTTTTAATTTCAGAAATTTTCTCCACTGAAATTTGTATAGAAAATTGAGTCCAATCAAGAACATCACTAAAAGGCAAATTATAATGATCAGAAATAATAACAGGAACACATCCTAAATTTATTGACTCAACAATTCTAGGGCTAGCCACTTCATACCCACTAGGGCACAAGCAAAATTTACTCTGTCCCATTAATTTCTTGTAATCTTCAGAATTTGGTAAATACTCGTAAACTTGTATTTCATCATCTTTGTTCTTCCATTGATCTAATAGGATTTTACGGATGTATCCGTGAGCTCCGCCTGCAAAAAATGCGAGTATTTTGCGTTTCTTGGAGGATAAGTTAGGTTTGAGAGGGCTGAGAGTTGTTGCAGGAATGTTTAGCTCTGGCAATGATACATCTCTTATGGGTTGGAATCCTTCAGAAATGTTGGCATTACACATTACTCTTATAATATTCTTGTATAGGTCGGGATCGTCTTTTGAGAATTCTGGTGCCTGAAAATTGTACAAATAGGATCAAACGTATATTATTAAAAGAAATTCTTATACGAAACAAACTTAGGGCAAAAATTTCTTGAAATTTGATTGGAATTACTAGTTTCACATCTAAAAAACATATTATTCTTTCGAATTTGTTTAAATTTACTACCATCTCTTTTATCGGTTAGATTTGTTTGTCGACTTTATTAAATACATTTAGATATGATAGAAATTGTGGATATATATGATACAATATCAAATAAATGACAAATTAAATCGCTATAATTTAAAAATCGTAGTATTTTAATAAACACACATAGTTGTTGGCATATGAGAACATTTATGCCTAAATTTTTATTGCACATTTGTGAAAAAAGAAAGTTACAGTCGACCCTCTGATAATTAATACACATGGTGGATCAAAAATTTATTAATTATTAGAATTATTAATTTATTGAATTTGTATAAAAAAAATTATAAAAGATATTTTAAAGCATCTATATTAATAGCCCTAATATTAATATTTTAATATAAAAAAAACTAACTAAATACACTTTACAATCACTCAATTTAAAAGAAACAATATTATATTCAATTTTAAAAAATTCAATTGATATCAAACCAAAAGATAATTATTAAGAAGTTGTATTCATAAAGTAAAATAAATTTTAATATTTTTTATATTAGAGATACTTTACTTACTTTAATTTGTTTATCAAATAAATTCTTTTAAAATTTCTCAAAAGAATAAGAAAGTCATAATTTGATGGTATTTTAACTTCCACTTTATGAATTAAGGTTAGTATTGATAAATCATCAATTGTTATATATTTCTTTAAAAAAATATCTCTAATAATTAATATTCATGTAAAATATATTTTAAATTTTATTAATTATTAAATAATAATTCTTAACCGACGTGGAACGAAGTTGGTTTTTTCAATTTTCTATTAATTATTAAAATTATTAATTTATAAACTATTAACTATTTGAGGGCTGCTCTATAGATTGGGAGGAGAACTTACCCAATCATGACATGAGACCATGAAATGATCAGCACCGTTGCTTCTATTCCAGTAAGGGTACTTATCTGCTACAACATTCACATAATCCTTGATGGTTCTTACCAATTTACCCCGATCGTACGATGTGATGGGCTTGTAGACGTACTCAACTATGTGCGCAACGCTAATTGGCAGGAAAAATAAATGGGCTTCCTCTGGATTTTGGGCCATGAATGGGCTTTCTTCAGTCTCCATTTCGTCGATAAATTGGCCCTCTATTGAATAGATATCTTTCATTGGCCCACTATGGATCAATGGCCTCTCTCCTTCTTTGTAAACCCATATCTTCAATCTCTTCATCATCTCTATATGACTCCTAATTAGTAATAATAATAATAAAAGAATAAGAATGGCGTTATTGAAATGTAGAAAATGAATGAATTTGATGGAACTCAATGGGTATTAAACTATCTATAAAATTAAAATGACATTTCTGGTACTTGAACTTTTGTATAACGTTTTCACACCATTTTTTTAGTATTGACAAAGAAAAATTACATCAGTGATGTTTGAACTCTTTCAAATTTAATGATTCGGTGTCTAATTTTTTTTGGCTAAATTTATTACTAAACTATAAATATGTATTCTACTATAATGTGGTTGATCAATTTAGACTTGCGAAAATATTGACAATGTAAAATCATATTGCCAGATAGTTTAGTTTAGTTGACTCTCTATATGTGTAAAATTGGATCGATAATCGGCATTTCTGTAAGGCTAAATTAGTCGGAAACACCACAATGATATAATTTTAAAGTTGGGCGCAACTGATTTAGTGAAGAAACAATAGTTCAAACATTACATTAGTGAATTAAAAAAATTAAACTTAAAATAGTGCAAATAATAATATAAAATATAAAACTTAACTGATGAAAAGCATAAGAATTTGGGTAGATGCTTCCTCTAGGAATGAAAATGTCAGAATTAGTTTGTGAAGTAAAATTGTTCGTAAGAAGCGCTTGTTGTATAGCCATTCTTGCACTTGCTAAATTTGCTTCAATTAACTCCAAATCTCCCGTATTCTTCTTCTTCTTCCATACACTGCTAACTTTAGTATGGGTGGTGAAGGACAATGGTGGAGTGTTTTGGTTAATTGTATTGGTTAAATAAGGGGAAGTGGCGAAGATGATAGAGTTTTTGTATAATTGAAAAAAGTAGAAGAAAATCAGTAGAAAAGAAGATGTTGAGAACACTAGAGATGATAATGTGCATCTCAATATTGTTCCCATAATATAATTTACACTTCATCCTATAATATACTCTGTATATATAGCCTTATCTCAATTTGCACATTTTAGTCAATTGGTATATAAATTAATTTTATTTTCAAATTGACTAGAATTTTATATATTATTATTAAATTCATCAGCAAAATTTAATTTACGCGCCGAGCTAGGATACACACACTCGTTTTGAGGCAAAAGTATTACTAATAAGTTTATGACTTATTTGAAAATTAAATTAGTGTTTGTGCTAATTCATCAAAATGTACAAATTGGGGGGAAATTGATATTTAAGTAATTTTTGGTGGGTTATTTTAGTTATGAACAGAATTAGTAATGTGCAAGGATTGATCACATGCATGCGTGAAAATTAAGCGGCCGAATTAAGGCTCCCCAGCTTTAAGGATCTTAAAGGTCAAAGTGTTGCTTGCAAAGTTTGCAAGATTTGGTTTGACTTTTCCTTACTTTATCTTTTTCATTTGTTATTTTCTCAACCTTCCATGGAATGCATAAGATCTGATGCATCAGGTGTCGTGGATAATTTTATAATAATTATTCATAATTGATAGCATAGTATAAATTATTTATTTTGTGCGATTAAGTTAATTATTATTATTGATATATTTAATAATTATAATATTTTTATAAACAATTTGAATTACAAGGAAATTTATAGTAAGAGGAAAATCCGTCAACTTTAGAAATCGTGAGGGTTCAAGTCCCTCTATCCCCAAAAAAGGCCCGCCCAACTCCCTAATTATTTTTATCCTATTCTCTCTTTTCATTAACTGTTCCAATTTGATTATCGTTCTTATGCGTTCGATTCTTTCACAAGCATATCCCAGCCGGATTTCTTTTGTCTTGCGGTAGATATGATATACATAAAAATGAACACCTTTGAACAAACCCCCCTCCAGTGGAAAATGGAATGATTAACAATTCAAATCATCATCCGATTCATTTTTTTTTAATTTTATTAAATAAAAAATATTATCTTTTTATAAAACATAAAGTTTTTTTTAGAATATAAAAGATAAAGTTAAACTAAAAGATATTTTAAATATGAGTATAGATAAAAAAATTAGTTAATTAAAAATTAATTGAGTTATAGCTACTTTTAATACAATAATTATATATTTATTTAATATAAAATTAATTAGACTATTTAAATACAGTTTAATTGAAATTATACATTACAAAAATAAGATCTTCTAATATGTTGCTTAAAAAAATTTATTAAATATAATCAAACTTTTTAATTTTTAAAATTGTCTCAACCTTTGAAGTTTGTTTTAATTGTATTCTAGTGGCAAGACATAAAAGAGTACAAGACCTTTAAAATATAGTAAACAAATCAATAAAATCATGAAAAGGTTTATAATGTAGTTCACTTAGACGAAACACGTCCTGCCACATAGTTTAATTTACACCTTAACGAAAGTTATGACACAATTGCAAAAAATTTGAATGATTCAAATATAATTAATTTTAATAGTTAAAAATTTGAGTGTAATGGATAATTGAATAAAAATATTTGGATTTAATAGTTTAAATTTATTTGTTGGTGATTGATGAACTATTTTTTGTGATAATTTTAAATTTGGAATAGTTGATTATACAAATAAATAAATATTATTGAATTTAAAAAGGTTACATAATAATTTTAAATCCAGGCTAAATAACATGTCGTTCAGCCAAGTAAAATTGTGCTCCTTTTGAAGTAAATTTCTTTTTTTTGGTTGTCTATTCGGTTTTTAGGTTTTCGCCCTGACTAATCCGGATCCAACCCGTGTCGCGCACCTAGCATGGTAGGTAAGTCTGCCAGCGGGAATTTCCTGCATTCACAAGACTCGAACCCGAGACGTTACTTAAACGATAGTAAACCGCTTGCCACTTAAACCAACCCCGTTTGAAGTAAATTTCTGATTTTGTCGCGGGTTGAGAGTTTATTAAAAGTTAAAATAAATAGTTTAAAATAGAGACTATAGAGTTATTGTTAGAAGTGTTCTGAATTGACGATAATTGTTTTGTAACAACAATGTTTAACAGATAAATCAAACACCATAAGCGTGGTAATTAACTCTATTAATTGATTATTGAACAAACCATAATACACTCTTCCTTCCTTCTTTTTAACACCATAATACACTCTTCCTTGTTTTCTGATGTCAAAACCAACTGCTTTGCAATTTCAACTTTCCCTATGCCTAATTTTTGCTGATGCCTTGTGATTTTCCTGGGTTAATCGTAAAAAAATCATGTATTTTACCGTGATTTATAGATAATATATGAATTTCAAATTTATCAAAACCACTTACAAATTATTATGTTTTTATAAATCGAAACACTAATTTATTTATTTTGCCAAAAGGCCCGAAACATAAAAAGTTGATATGTCAATAGTCATTATTTGCAGTTAGCATTCTAAATTCAAGATTTGATTACATAATTAGAAAACATCAAGCTTTAAAGCAACCGATACAACACATTCATAAGCTATATCTCTTATAAAAATCATGGCAAATATCCTCTTTCAAGGGGTAAGTTAAATAATACTAATATATTTTCATGTCTTACACTATTTCATCAACACCATATGGACTACGAAATCCACATTAAATGAATAACAAATTCTATAAACAAACCCTACCAAATAAAAATTAGGTATGCGCTCTGTTTTTTCGGATTATATATGCAACAATTAAACCTTATCTAGCATCCGACTCGGTCTCGATACTCCAAGAACAGAATTGTAGCACCATAATGAGCCAATGCACCCAGCACAACAAAAACATGAAAGATTTGATGACTATGCCCCGCTAAATCGAACCATCCAGGTTTTAACCTCTCGGGAATTCGGGTGACATAGAACATCGTACCGGTCAAATAAAATAAAGCCATAGCAGACTCGTAAGCTAGAATAGTGTCACGGTTCGGGTTATCCCAATTCACAATTGTAGCATGAATCGCGGGGATGATTCCGAAAAATCCCATCGACGAGAAGAGAAGAGCCCGAAAAGCACGGAATTTCCCCGACGAGAGCGACGGAGAAAGCAGAGTCATGATAGTGAACATTCCCATTGATGTTATGCCACCAAGATAGACATATTGCCAAAGTGGGTCACACTGGAAAATATAGTAAATTGGAGGAAAAAACGAGGTGATGATCATCGTAGTGATACCGACATAGTCAATTCGGAGCAAGAGAACATTGAGATTGTGTGAGTGGCAAGAAAAGAGATGGCAAATGCTGCTTGAGAGTAGACAGAACATTGAACCTCCTAAGAATACATAGAATGGCCATCTGGTTGCTGGTTGTGTAATCATGTCCATTGTTGACTCTGATATTTGCTCCAAATTAACTACTTTGGTTGTTTCCTGCAAGAATTATAATATTGATAAACTATAACCCCTATAAGAAAGTTTTAGTTGTATAACACCTAAAAAACAGAGAACATCGCAATTTTTTTTCAAATTTTGGGGATGAAAAGAGTACTTTGGATATAATCTCAAGGGGAAAGTAGGTTTAAAACCTTGCAGCTTAGAAGAAAATTACTGTATTACAAATTAAGTATATATGTCTTAGTATGAGGGAACTTACCAAAAAGAAATGTTTTGAATTATGGGAAACATTTGCTTCTGCACTTGTAAGAATTGACCTGCATCAAATGCAATAGTAGGCTTTATCATTTTCAAAATTCTTAGCTGTTTCAATGTTTATATATTACCTACCATTCATATAATTATTGATACATATTGTAAATATATTACACTCGATCAATTGCTCGCTAAGAATTCAACAATCTCTTCTACCACTAGATTGTGCATGTGGAGACACTTAAATTATCATTTAAATTCTACAATTACATGTAATACTAATACATCATGCATGTGCGATACATATTTATGTCAAATTAAATAATTAATTATGTTTCTTCAAAAACAATTATACTAATATCTACAGTAATTAATCCAATGATTGATCATACCTGGTAAAAATGCTGAGAAGATCCGCTACATGAGGCACTTTCATTACATTCACCATAGTCAACCCCAAGAAGAGTAAAAATCCAATTAAATGCCTGTAACACATACACAAGTTCAATTCATCAACAAAATAACACACAAAATTAATTAATTTAATTACAAAGAAAAATAACAAAAGAAAAATTAAAAAGAATTAATCAACTTACGTCCAAACATTGAGAGTTTCATTATGCCAAGAAAAAACACTGAAAAGAGCTTCTTTAAAAGACCAATTAGCTCTATAATACCCAACAATAAACTCATTATCTTTCATATACTCAGGCAACTCCCGAAACGACACCAAACCACACCGTTTTCCCTTATTATTCTCTTGGGTTTCATGAAAATCATGATCAAGAAGACTCACAACATCATCTTCTTTCTCGCTACTGTAATTCTTGGAAACAATATTAGAAAATAATACAGTTTGGTCCATTTTCTTGGTTTTTCTCTTCAAGACAACTCCAATTCTTGATCTCGGCGAACTCATTGATCGAATAATATTTAGCCTTCAAAATCTTGTATTATTGTGGTTTCTTGGAGTAAGGGTTAATGAATAATTTGATAGTTTTCTTGAATTTAGGTTGCTTGGTTTCTGGGTTTTATTGAACCTTAAAATGGAGTGATTGTGTGGAAGAGGAAGAGGAGGGTTAACTGCAACAACTAACTGCAACATTTAAAGACTCTGATTTTGTATTCTCTCACTTTAAAGAAAAGAGGTTGGTATGGGTTTTCAATTTTCATGCACTCAAACTTACCAAAACTATTGTATTCTGTACACGTTGTTAGGTTACCAATTAATTCTTATTCTTTTTATTTAATATATAATATATTTAATCCATTAAATTGCACCAATAAATTTAATTTTAGAGCTAACAGTTTATCAAATTTAAGTTTGAATTGAGAATAAAAGAGAGGATGTTGATGACTAAAAACTGAGCAGAATAAATAAATTAAAAATACCCTGAAAATACATTTTAAGATAATTGGTGTCTAAGGGTCTAAAATGCTTTCCTCAAAAAAAAAGGGTCTAAAATGCTCTATTTCCTTCTGGCTAGGGTGTGCGAAACCGAATCAAATAAAAAAAATCGATTCGAATTGGTTTGATTTTTGAAAAAACTAATTTTTTTTAGTCTGATTCGGTTTTAATTTTAGATATAAAAAGTTTCAGTGTAACTGAACCGAAATAATTAAATTGAATTGATCATATGAATACTTTAGTTTGATTTGAGAATTTTTACATTCTATGATATCCAATTTGAAATATAAAAAGTTCTAGTTCAGTTTAGTTCGGTTCGGTTCGAACCGAAATACGATACGTTATCCCTGACAACTCAGATGTTTTGACCTATAAAGTTGTAAAACTTTAAATCAAAGTATACATGTGCACAAATGTTGGCCGTCACTCTTGCCCTATCTAGATGGGATGCCTTCATTATTATTTAATACTCTAGCTAACTAGCTAGCCAATTAATTAATTATATGTAAATTTCTTTTTTTTACTTTTATTGTAGAACAACTTATATGGACATTATTAACATTTTAATAATTTAATTAGTATAACTAATGCCATAAGCATTAGGTCGGTTTGGTTAAAACCGAACCAAAATCCCTAAAATCAAACTAACTGGTTGATCAAATACTAAAAATTGAACCGATAGAAAAATAAAATAAATTTTTTAAAACAGAGCCGAATAAGTTGGTAATTTGGTCGGTTTAGTTAAATCCAAAAGATAAGGATCAATTAGTAAAAAAAATCAAATATTCAGTTTATTCGGCCAATTCGGTTAATTTGAATAATTTAAATCTCAAATCTCACCAAAAATCAAAACATTTAACTCCCCAAAACCTAATTAACCAACATAACTCATATATTATAACCAAACCGACCAAAAGTCATGGGTTTGGTCTGTTCATATTTTGCTCACCCTACTCATAACTTGTGAGAAATGCTACATTATTATCACTTGCTATACTTGCTAGTGGCCTAACTCTTCATCATTCATATCTTTTAGGTGTTTATGCTAATTAAGGGTAGTGTGGGTCTATAGCTAATTGTTAAACTAACAAAAAAAATTCAAACTTTCCCAACTTAATCCATAAATGCTTTGTGATTAGTGATATATATCTATATTTGTATAAAGTGTATGATTGGCAATACAATTGATTTATTATCTATTTGAATTCAATGCATAACTAATTTGAACTAGATGGTTACAAATGATACAAATTAATTTGCATTATAATGGAAAATTCTAACCTATTGAATAAATAAAATTATAGTAGTTTTTATGATTTAAGAATAAAAACAAAGAGTCACATCTACTCATTTAAGTAAGGATGATGACATATAGCTTTATCTTATATAAGACCTATAGTACTACTTTGCTTGTTAACTTCCTTAAAATCTTATCAAATGAAAAGGAAAGTTTTATAGCAAAGGCTTGAGCCAATTTCCGCCAAATAGCTCCAATAATTATTTGATAAGTATTCATAAAAAAAGTTAGTATCTTCAAAAACTTTCTTCCATTTGGCATATAACCATTAACAACTCATATATAACACTAATAAAATCTCATAATGATTTTCTCATTATTATTTATGGTGTGAAGAAATTCATTTTCTCATATCATGGTGAAGAAGATTATTATTTTTAATCTTTACACCATATACTAAATTGTTGAATTAAAAAAATTATTTTTCATGTAGAAAAATAATAATTAGACTCCAATTTGAAACATATCACCGTAACTAGGGACAAAGATAGGGGTGGGGCAGAGGCGTGCCTTTTGGCCCACCACCAATACCCCGTTCTCTTTGGTTTTTCCGGTGATATCGCCTTTTTTCCGATAATCACTTGCTATAGCAATAAATTCCATTTCATGTGTTATACTCCTCACCCATACTTCAAATTTTGACTTTGAATGGGAAATGGTATTTAATGTATGCATATATAATGCCCCAACTTTTTGGATAGAAAAGCAATTATAATAGAATATGAATTTGCCTATTATTCCTGTCATTTGCTCATTTTAGGCGACCCATATCCAAGCCAGAAAAATATTGGTGGCCGACCTGTGGAATTTGATTATTTATTCAGTGATTAATAATAATTCATAATCTTTTAAGGCACTCTATAGCTTAACCAAAACAATTATACATTTCTTGTAATTAATGGTGACTTGTTAAACTCTAATTAAGCCTTGTTATAGTCTATTAATAATTGACGGTCTACTCAATCTTTAAACATCATGGTATGCATTAACAATATAATAAATAACTCTACTAGGATCAAATCTTTATGTATAAGAAATAAAGAAAGCTAAACAAGTCACCAATAATAGAAATATCAGCTTTCTATTGCAAAAGCTAGGGGTTTAGTAGCGGAACCGGAAATTCTATTGATGTGGGCTGAATTTTTTTTATCAAACAATACGTAGTTCAGCTATTTTTTAGACGAACGATATATTGATTGATTTGTTTTTAACTTTTTAAACTAGGCGGGCATAATGTTTTAGACCGAACAATATATGTTATTTGACATTTTTATATCAAACATTGTTTGGCTCAATTTTTCTTAAAAAAAATGATATGTTCCTTGTCAAAATAATTATTTGATACTCGTTGATCCCTATCATTTTGGAATCGTCGCCCGACCTCCCACCCTAGTTCCGCCTCTGCCGGGCAGAACCACCAAAGTACTTGGATATGCTCTATTTCGGAATGTTATTTGGAAACTTTTAAGATTTATAGTGAAATCATTATTAAAGAGAGATTAAACTTGGACTGCTGAAAAATTAAAGTAAATTAAATAGCTCGAACTGAAACGAAATCTTAATTCCGCCCTTAAGAAAAGCTAGGCTAACATGAAAATTGTCATTTCAAAGAACTCCACCTGAATAACCCTTAGAATTTGCAACAGCAGCAGGAGCTGGAAAACACATTAAATTTATTAAAATTGAATATTTATGTTTTATAATGAATTTTAAAATACGTTAAAAGTTATTATTTATTTGACAATTAACATTTTTAAACAGAAAAGACAATTTGGTCACATCAGCCCAACCTCACAGACAAAGGTATAGATGCAAAGCATCTATTTTTTGGAGGAAAAAAAAATGGAAGGAATTGATAAATGTGGTGTTGTTAGTTAAGTGTTAGAATTGAATGAAATTTTGGCTCTCAAAGGCAGCCTAAATTCTATATGAACATTGTGTAGTCCAGCCAACTTTCTAATGTCAGTTTCCTATCATTTGGCCAAGGTTGGCAAATGCAAGTCAACGTAACTACCCACTCATTTCCAGCTTGCCCATTTGCTCCATTAATACCAATTAATATGGGAAAAATTGTTCAATTTCTGAAGAAATTATAAATAAAATCCAAGTAGGAAAGTACATTAACCAATTCAATTATTATTGTTTTTCTAGAAATATATTATATATATAGTTCAATTTATCAAATTTAAAAACTAAATCGAACCAATTTTTTTAATAATTGTAATAAATAAATTTCAATTTGCAATGGTTCGGTACATTATACAACAACCGTATCATCAGCTCCAGGAAGATGGTAAATATTGCAGGGGTATTTATGTCTCCCCGTCATTTGTCTGATTATTACAATGCTGTAATTAGGTGAAACTGTGTACAATAGCCATACAAATAGGACATGAGCATCTGTGTTATTTTTAAACTCACAAGCCAATAGGTGTTTCAACTAGAAACACTCATAGGCCAGTAAGAGCAAGAAAGGATTGACTCTACAAGGGAATAAACATAAACCATAGGTGTTCACCAGGTTCCAGAAGAAATCCCCACAACCAGGTTTTCTAAGGATCCAAAACCAACGAGCCGCGGCTTCAGCGAATGCAACCGCATAAGACTCCTTATGATGAGAGTAACCTAACTAGATAATTGGAGTGATGATAGGCGAGAATTGAGGTCATCTAGCCCTTGAGACATCCTAGTTGCTCCAAAGAACCTCGGATATCCGCACCAGTACATTCTTCAGCTGTCTGAACAACATTCGGGTTGTCCATCGGTATGACGTCCGATAGAGGGTAGTTTCTGTTGGCGTGGAGTTGGGTACTTGCGCCACTACAGACTCCCTTCATTATTATGCTCTTGTGTATCCCGCCTAGTAATCCTTCGTAATCAGTATCCCCGCATTCTCCTACAAAAACCACCATATTTGCCAAGTCCATACCCCACCGAACATATAGATACCTGAAACGCGTGTATGAAGTTGTAGAAATTTGTAAATTAGCAAGTGGACAAGGGTATATGTTCAGGGTCGGAACTAGGGAGGGTCGAGGAGGGTTGGCCGACCCTCCTCGCCGGAAAAAAAATTAAAAAGAAAATTATTGTTTGGAATTTTTTAGTAGGGGCGGTTATAACCGTCCCTAGAAACCGCCCCTACATGTGTTAGGGGCGGTTTTTTCCTTGTAGAGGCGGTTTAGCCGCCCCCTAGAACTACAAATTAACAGATTTGCACCTTGTTTACAGCCGTTTGATTTTTCTAAATAGCCGAACATAAAAATTTCGACCCTCCTAAGTTGGAATCCTGGTTCCGCCACTGTATATGTTGCATGGAAACTTATCCGAGCCCATCGTTTCGGCGTTTTATTTCGTTTCCATAAACACTTCAGAAATTCCGAAACTTTATGTTTACAACATATTCTTATAAAAAATATCATTTTTCCATTTCCCGTTTCAACATTTCTGTTTTGGCGCAACATAGTAGGACTGTAGGAGTGTCTTAAAGTTTAAAATTTGAAAGTCAAGCTACAACTGCTTTGGGCCAATCACCTAGGTAGCTGAAAGTCGATGCAGCTTTATGAAGTTAAAATAGCATTACCTGAGGGCTTGCGAACGAGAAGCCAATACTGGAATTACATTTATTCTCGTCCCATTTTGACAATAAATAACATGACTTCGAAGAGCCTGAATCCTCAGCAACTTCCGGAGTTCCTTAACTGGAGGCACCTGCAAAAGACAAACAGATATTTTACACGTGGTTATAATCAGGAGGCAACTAAAGTTGTGTCCAAACAAATAGCTTCAACCTCAGTATGAGAAGAACAAACAGAAAGTCCTCGCAAATTGAAAGTAAAGCAAAAGAGAGAAAAATTACGAATTCTGGCTTTTGCACTCGGAAAGCATAACAATAGTTAGTTGAAAGTTGTTCAGCTGCCGCAACAATACGTTCTTTACTCTCATCCTTTTTATCAGAAACCGAAGTTGCCCAGCGAACCAGAGTCTTCCTTAGCCCTTCTCCACCCCATCGGTACTCAATATGTGAGTGATAATAGAAGTCGACTACAAAGGGATCATCCTCGGAATTGTGATTCGAGTAATAGAGTTCACTACCACTGTTGCATATAAATGCATCAAAATCACTAGGACTAAAGCCCCCCGAGACAAGAAATGATTGAATCTCGGAAATGGTCAAAGACGTTGACAAAATGAAACCTATCGAGCCTTCAGTCCTCTCTCTTTCAACAGCCTCGAAAATTTTTCTTGTCGAATTCAGAAGTACAGAGATGTTGTCGAAATCTACTGCAATAACAAAGATTTGTTTCCTCCTCCTCAATGCCGGAAACTTGCCAGAATCTCCTTTTTCTGTGGACCCGGACTTCTGCAAAGTCTTCGAAACACCCTTTGACCATGCCATAACAGCATTCTCTATTTTACTCTTTCTATCACCAGCATCTCCTTCTGATTCTAGAGAGATAAAATTTCCACTAGCTCCCATTTTTTCGCCATCCATTGAGAACTTCAAGTTCAAAGAAATATCATGTATGTCTCTCAAGGAATCATTAGGTGAATCAGCATCTGAAGTATCACCGCCATCATTATTTTTCTCCCACTGCGGATACCTAGGTTTGCAACCAGCTATCCGTGACAGATAACTCTTGCAATGCTCGGGCCACGAGAACAGGTGAATATTCTTCAACCCATTCTGTCGACATTTTGCCCAAAGCTGCTTGTCAGCAACAAGCTTTAGAAGAGCATCAGCAATAGATTGTTGATCATGAGGATCAACAAGAAGACCATTGTCCAGTACCTGCAAGAATATCTCCAATAAATAATAGAAGAAACCACAAAAAATTGATATATTAATGAGTGCGCATACCCGGTGTATGTCGACTGGGCCTCCATTTTTTGTGGCAACCATGGGCAAGCCATAAGCTGCTGCCTGCTCAAAAGAGTTATCAGTGGGTCAAAAGAGCAAAGAGGCCAAGGCAATTTCCAAAATTATCATGACTAACAGCTATTAGAAAGAAAAAAAAATTAAGACCAATTATCCTGAAAGAGAGAATAATAGCTTATTTATGGGGTATTTTCAGCTCTTTAAACTCCATACTATCTAAGGGCTGCGCTAGTGAACCGTCTATATACCTTCAGCTAATGGCTTTCCCTTACCAAACTTATTAATCTTGCAAAATTGATACAAAGAGGGAGGAAAATTGAATTTTATCATTCAGAACCTTTAGAGACATAAGAGTCATTATTTATTTAAACATTTCTAATTCTTTCTTTGGATTCAAACAAGGATTTGGCGTCAGTATGCAGGCATCATAATCTGTATCAACATGATCTATTATTGAATGAGAAAGAAACTAAGAAAAAAGGACAGAGTTAATAACAGAACCTCAATTAAAGTTAGCCCAAAAGGCTCGATGAAAGCTGGATTGATGAAAACACCCTGCATAAATTGGAATGACAATAAGATATCTAGCTATAAAGTTGTCAACTAGCACTTGCTGTATTTTAAGAGACAAGTACGTTCACATGATAAATGCTATAAGAAGCGACAAAGAAAATGGAATGTAGTTTAATTTGACAGGAAAAATACACCTTTGTCTTTGCGGCTAGACGATATATGTCAGGGACATCAGATTGCTTGTGGTGTTTAGGGTAAGCAACTTGCCCATACAGATCATATTTGTCAATAAGCTTAAGAACTGAAAGAAGAACAGAAGCACTTGTACTTGACATTTCATCAATTCCGTCTCGGTTACCCATGATTAGTGTCTGGAAAATAAACACCAGAGAGATACGGAAGGAGGAGGTAGAGAGAGAAAATCAAACGATAAGCTAACTTGAACAACAACATAAATTAATCTGATCATTTTTAAGATTATGAATCCACCAATCAAGTCTCAATAAGTGACTAAACGTACAAGGTTTGCAAGCTCTCTCAATGGGCGACATTCTCCAAATGCTTTAACCAAAGTCGTGATGTTCTTTTTAGGATCTGGCCTAGCAAGGGCAAGTATCAAAGGCTTACGAGGATTTGTGAAGAATCGCATTATCTGCAGAATAAAATGAAACTGAATTAGCATCAATATAACAACCGCATCGAATTTGGGAACAATTTTTTCTGGCTTTAAGCACTCAAAGCATTACTGATCCTATCAAACAGAGAACTGAAACTTAATGTAAGGGCTATCTGTCTAGGTTGAACAAAGTAACATGAAAACAGAAAATGAGAACCTCGGTCCAGATTGGTGGATCAGGAGAAGTAGGATGATCGTCATTTCCTTCTGTTTCACCATCCATATCTCCTTCATGGGGAACAATGTGATGAAACTCCATTCCGGGAGGAATTATCTGCAAAGAACAACAAACTGTTAATAAGATTCCACCAAATAGCAGGGCATTATCAACCACAGATCCACACAAGAACATGATGAAAGATGTATGAGCTCAACAAGTAATCTAAGGACGGAGGTGAAAGAAATATAGAAACCAAGTGCTGAATTAATTTGATTTGGCATACAGTTCCCTAAATGTCAACTTGTAATACAAAGCACGTAAAAACACACACATGCTCATGCATATAAGAGAGGAGGGGATGGATCTAGACTTCTCATTTGTCACATATATTCCTCATAATTTTGATCCTAACAGCATGAAATCCCCTTTGCTACAGTTTCTATCAGATGGAAGAAACGACATTCACTCATTGAGTTAATCTTTCATCAGTCTCTTAACACAGTAACGGCGACTATCTACAGATTGCAAAGCAACTTTCCCTTTAATAAACATATATGACTTCCATGAGTTGAAAGAAAAAAACAATAAATACGCAAAACACAATTCTGAAGAATGAGTTCCAATGGGAGTTTTTTTGTTAAATGTATATTTGGCGTTGATTCACAGCCCCAGAAGACTACATTGTGAAAGAAGAAGGATAAAACAGATTTACCATCCATGATCTCCTTCTCCGACTCCTAATGGTTTAGCCGTAATATCAATGGCCAGCAAATTAAAGGTCCAAAATTCCAGATATCCCAGTCCCAGAAAGGTGAAGACAGCACAAATCATTTTGCATAACAGTTAAAAATTACTAATAGCGCACACGTTTCATACTATATTGCAAGACAGGGTTATTCAGGTTCTGAGTTCTGACAACTTTATTTTCCATCAAGAAAGCAATTCAAGTCTTCTTAATGAATATTATATTTTTTATTAAAAATGAAAAAAGAATAGTCATCTGATTACTTACAGCCATGCGAGGCATGAACCTGCCATAACAGCTAACATTGCGTTTGATTCTCACTCGCAATTTGCGCTCCAGTATTGGATCAAAACCATCATACAAGCGCCACTGCTCATCAATCTCTTGTTTAGTACTGGTTATGATTATCTCAGAAGAATCTATAGAAAACTCCTCAGCCTCTATACGACGCATAATTTTATATGTCACATTTATCTCATCCCGTGATGACCGGCCTTGTTTAAGTAGCTGTTCTAACTTATCTCGGCCAAGTGAATGACCAGTGAAAAGCATTGGCACATTTAAGGCACCAGATAAAAGAGCAGCAGAATCGCCTGCATCGGCATAATGCCCATGGATGGCTGCAGGCCAGATTGGCTTCCCACCACCAATTTGCTCCCCCAGAACTTTAGACATCTGAATGATGTGCTTAAGTGCACCATCAACAAATTCAGGAATGTGAGGCCACAATAGTTCCTTAGGAACATATTTATCCTTTGGTCCGAAGGGTACACGAACAATATAGGCACCGCTGCTTTCTCCCATTTCATCCTCAGAATCATCTGAGCTTCTAAGAGTCAGCATCTCTGTCGGCTCACCATAACTCCAATCTACATCTGGAGATGATACTTGTCTAGTTAACAAATCAACACGGTAGACTCCTGGCATTGAGGCCAGAGCCCTCGCAAGTTCCACAACATACTTAACCTAAAAGGAAAAAAATCCCGAAATCGTTGGCCACCGGGTAACAGGACTGGATGACCAGAAATCGGAAGCAAGATCATTATGAAACAAAGTAAATTGATAGATTCTATTGTAAAAAAAATCACCTGACCACCCGTATCTGAATCACGCCCAAGCTCCATATTTTCACCCCGTATTAGACCATGAAGGCTGCATGTATACGACCAGTTAAAAACAAGAATAAAGGATCAACTTACTCTTTACATGCTAGATAAATAGTCAGGAATATTTTAATTTGAATTTTCTTTCAGAAGCTGTTGAACTGATGTTGAAATAACGATCATGAGCTTAAATCACACTCATTAAACAATTAACAGTCTTACTAACTAAATCATACTGAATACGGAAACATTAAATGCCAAGGAACTGAGTTTAGTTCATACCTTATTAAGACAATGTATAATTTTTTGCCCTTTTGCTGACTGGCCCATGCCTCCATCGCATCTACTGAACTGATTCTGGGCAGTCTGCCTCTATGACTATCACCATGAGCTGACATCTCGCTGACTGTATCTCCTTTTTCTCCCTCTGATAGATCTTCAGACATATCAGCTGTTGCTTCTCTGCGACCTCTTTCTAGTTCAAGCCGACGCTTAGCATTCCTCTGGGCAAGCTCTCCCTCAAGCTGCAAAAATATGGAGCAAAGTTAGTACTTAGTAGTTTGTCAATTATCCGTAATCCAACTAAGAACAGAGAACCTATGATCACAAAATGATATCATCTCCGATTACACTGGGATTTAGATAGTTCAAATCACGAAAATAGAAAATAAAAAACAGAAATCTGAAAGGAAAAGGAAAGCCAACATAGTATCTGAAAACTAAATAGTTTTAAGTTAAACATTTTCCATGCCCAATATGAAACACGCACAAAGCAAACGTCAGTCCATCTTCTAGTTGTTACAAATATCAAACAAAAGCTTTTTTACGAATCACTGTATCACAAAAAAAAATATTCTCTCTTCATTATTGAAAGTTTATAAAACAACCATCAACAGACTTTCACAAGAAAAGTATACACAAAGGACACCATAGCAATCTTAAAAAAAATACTTATCAATCAAACCCAAGTGCAAAACACTAACTTGAAAGATCAACTAATGATTCAGCTTAATCCATTTTTTTAAAAAAAAATCAGTAACAAGTATAAAAATTAAAACAAACACATCACTTATGCTTCAAACAAGCTATGATCACTGATTTAAACACAAGATAAACTGCTTCCAACTCAAATTATTATTCAATGGAAAAACATAAAGAAAACCTGTTTCTTCTGACGAGCTAAGTTCCAAATCCTCCAACACATATTCTCCAACCTTGTATTCCTCTCTTGAGGACTCTTAGTAGCCTGAGCCTACAATTGAGTCACATACCAATAAAAATTCAATCTTTTCACAAGCAAACCACATAAAAAAAAAACCATTCAACACAAAAACTTAAAGAAAACAAAAAACATACTCGGGCCCATGAACGATGAAGATCAGTTTCATCAAATCCAGTAATAACTTGCTCAACAAAATAACGAGTTGGACTGAATCTTCCTCGTTCTCTGAGTAACAGAGATGATTTAGCATCATCTAAGCCAGGACCCACATCAAGAATTGCTTCTAAATAGCTGTTTATCCAATCATTGCCTGCCATTTTTGATTGATTTTCTTGAGCTCTCTCTCCCTCTTTTGAAAGAGAGAAAGATTCAAAACAAAAGAATTATTGTCTCAGTGTTTGTGTTTTCTTTGTTTTTCAGTAAAAAGATTTGAGATTTTATAGATTTTAAGAGAGAGATTGGAGGCTACAAATAAGCCAGTGTTTAGTGTTTTAACACATTACTATATTACAGTTCAGTCTTTTTTGTCTCTGTGTTTGCGTTACATAGGAGCTTTCTTGCTTTTCTAAAATAAAATAAAATATTACTGTGAAAATTGGTGGTAAAAGTTGTTTTTTTGCACTTTTCCAATTTTGGAATTTAATTAAATTTTTTAAAAAGGGATTTATTTATATTAAAATCCTCGGATCGAATCATCGATCGATCATCGGTTAATATTAGACCGATCATCGGTTGAAAAAATTTATTATTATCTGATTAATTAAATTATTAAATGTTGACGAATTATAATATAAAACGTATGCATTGTATAAGATTACTAAAATATAAAATAATTTGTACATGTGGCTATATATATTAATTTGTAGCTAAATATAGCTAATGCTAATTAAGTAATTTTAGTATAAAGGATATCAAAATCCTAGGATCGAATAATCGATCATCGATTATATTAAATCGATCATTGATACAAAAGATATATTATTATATGATTAAATTAATTATTAAATATTCATCAAAAAAAGGTATTAAATGTTAACAGATTAAAATACATAAAATAAGAAATTTGTCTAAAATTTCTACAATATAGAATGATTTGTATATGTGGATAAATATATTAATTTGTAGCTACAATATTAGCTAATGCTAATCAAGTAAAAATATCAAATTATTTATATTAATTTTGAGAAAAAAAATCGAAATGATTTTTTTGTTTATCTAATTATTAGAATTATGTTCTAAGAAGTTATTATACATAATGTATTTCAGTTCTATTTTCTTTTTAGTATGAATTATGAAATGTTATGTCTAAAACGGTAAAACGGTACAACACATGAATTAAGTATTTAATTTTAGCTATTTTCAGTTAAAAATATATTCCTATATTTTAAATAAAAATACATTATTAGAATATTTCAATTAAAAATATATTCCTATATTTTCAGTTAAAAATATATCTATATTTTCAGTTAAAAATATATCCCCTAGTATTTTTTATAATTAAAAATACTAGGGGTTTTCAAGTTGTAGGAAACCTTTTTAATGACGTAAAATATTATTAGAATATTTTAAATTTATAATTTAAAATGAAAAAAAATTCATTTTTTAAAAGTTAAACAAAACTCATAATTTTTATAGTTTTAAAAAAATTTATGGATATAGAAATTTATTCATCCCGTTAATTAAATAGGGACGAGGATGAGAATTTTATAGAAACGGAAATGGAGATGGGATGACATTTCCGTTCCCGCTCTACCCCATTGCCCTCCCTAGGCAACAAGAGTTTTAGAAAATTTAAATACTTTAGTGGGCATATGATTATTATTGGATAAATAAATCATGATTGCAATTTACAAATGGAATCATTCTTCTAGCATATGCTTCCATATATTACTAACCATCTATAATTGGTCACCAGTTATACAAGGGCCACCTGCCCGATTCCATATAAATCAATTTAATATTTAATATTTAATAAATTAATAATTCTAATAATTAATAAATAAATTAAAGAATTAACTTCGTTCTATATCGAATAATTAATAATTTTATTATTTAATAATTTATAAAAAATTAAAATACATTTCATATAAATATTAATTATTAGAGAGATATTTTTAAAATATATATATATATATATATATATATATATATATATATATATATATATATATATACGAAATAAATTAATTTATATGTTAGACAAAATAAAAATAATTTTATCCAACACTTATTTGTTATATACTACATATAAATTAGGCTAATAATTATCGATATCACTTCAAATTAAGCACTCCAACCACCAAACCGCTGAACTAATTTTCGGTCCGCTAAACCCTTTAAATTTTACTTAATGATCGATTAAATTTATTTTGCTATAAAATGAACAAAATATCCCTAAAATCTATAAGAAATAACAAACAAAGCAAACCTACTCAATCTAACCAAACCTAAAATCACCAACCCACCTAAACTAAATATAATCCAACCAAATCAAACATAATCTAATCACACCTAAATCCATTCAAAAATTAATTAAATAAATAATTATTTTTTAATATTAAAAATTAATCTGGTGAACAGACCCACCGTAGTGGGTCTGCTCGTTGTAGGTGGGTCTGCTCTCCGGTGAAAAGACCCACCACGGAGGGTCTGTTCACCGGATTAATTTAAAAAAAAAATTTATTTAAATGAAAAAAAATTATTTATTTAATATTTTAAAATTGAAAGATATATATTTATTATTTGGATAAATTTTTTCCCGACAATGGGCGGTGGCCGGAGAAAACTGGCGGCGGCGGGTGGAGGTTTCTGGTTGAGTGGTCTGATTTAATTAGGTGGATTGGTGATTTAGGTATGACTGATTAGATGGATGGATTATGTTTGATTTGGTTGGGTATGTGATTTTAGATTTGGTTAGAATGGGTTGGTTTAGTTTTTTTTATTGACTTTAGGGGTATTTTGGGCATTTTTGAGAAAATAAAGGGCTAAGGCAGTTTTTGGGGCGGTTTTAGGATAAAAGGCTTTAGTCGATCATTAAGTAAAATTTAGGGGATTTACAGGCCAAAAATTAGTTCAGTGGGTTTGGTGGTTGGAATGCCTAGATTGGATGCCATAGGTGATTATTAGCTATAAATTAAGTTATTTTATTCTGTGAATATTGTATCTTGATGATGTTTTTTTGTTAGATGTTAAATTAATATTTTTTAAAACTAAATATAAATTATTTTTTTGGACTGAAAATAGAAATAATATTTTTAGAGTAATTGTGAAGTGTTTTAGTTGATGTATTTGTAATATGATATAAATATGTAAATTGTAAATTAAAATAATTAAAAAAATAATTTAAATCTTTTATATACAAATTCAATAAATTAATAATTTTAATAATTAATAAAATTTTGATCCACCATATATATTAATTATTAGAGAGTTGACTGTATTCAAATATATTGCAATTTATAATGATGTTCCACCAGTTCATTTTTTTTCCAAAGAAAAATGTTTTATTGCTGCCTAGTCAACAGGAATTTCGTACAGCCTCCTAGTTTTTTTATAGGGATTGTTAATTATATTGTCAGTCTTGATGGATATGCAAACACAGAAATATTAAATTTGGGAGGATATTGAACTATGCAAAAGTTTCAAAATGGATATTTAACTTTTTTTATTAGAAAATAGATACTAAATTTAATAAAAAATTATGAAATTTATATTTTAAGCCACTTTTTACTGACATTATTTGTTTTTATATTCAATCAGTGAGAACACACATGGCTGAGAGCACCCATTTCGTAACGTTTCGCTAAATTTAGTACCCATCTTGTAACATTTCCTTCAGTTTTGTTCCCATTTTGTAACAAACAAAAAAATCAGTACCCATTTAAAATTTTTTATATAGTTTAGTAACCTCACAAATTTAATACCCGCAAGAACAATTTTGTTTACTTCTGTTAAAATCTTATGACTTGATAAAATATATCTTGAAAAGGTAGACACGATATGTAAAAATTAAAATGATTAAGGGCAGCTATGGTATTGGAGTTGGAAAATGAAAATAGTCTGCAAAAAGCGATAAGAAAATAATATATATTATTGAGTCATAATTTTCAGGAAATATTGACACTTGCACCATAAAATGAGAACATATATGAGTATGTATATGAACATTTCGAGAAATTATCAAAGGATTTATAAGAAATGAAGGTAAATGGTCATCCAGCTAGTTTATCTAACTCGAAAGATGAGAAAATATCTTTTCATGTGTGAAATCAAGAAAAAAGCAACAGTTAGGTGTGCAAGTAAGAGAATAGAAAGTGCTTTAGAAAAAAAAAACAATCTTAACCGCATATATTTTTTATATACATACACTCTCTACGTCCCAAATTGATATACTTAAAATGAGTTAATATATGAAGAAATATCATACTTGCCTTCATATAATATAGTGACAATTTTATTTTATTTTTGTGACTTTTGTTGTTTTTTTAAGATATTTCCTATATAATTAATGAGGGTATATTTGAAAATTATTTAGTAAAGTAAAGATCTAGTGCCTATAATTTGGGGAAAAAAATTAAAATAGTGATTATCCATTTGGGACGGTATGAGTATACCCATTTTATTTTATATGATTTTTATATTAATTTATTTATATAATATTATTTGTACATGACCTATAATTTTATCATCAAATATACAATTATAAAGGTTAAAAATACAACACTACCGAACAAAAAGATCTGGATATTGAGCTGCAAGTGTGTAAAATATGACTCAAGTACACATTTAAACTCTTTGTATATTCTTTTAGACAAAATTTAATATACAATTAAGAAACTATTTTAAAATATATTTTATAAATATATTGTTTTAATAAATTTATATATTATAATTCATTTAAAAAAATTAAGCGGAAGATGTCTGTATAAAGAGTCTATTATTTCTCAAAAGATGAAAATATGTTTTCATATCCTCAACTTCTTAAGGTAGCTGATAATTTAAAAATTAAGCTATTTCATTATTCTTAATATTAATAATATTTATAATTTTATAGTTTTGCAAACGTAATTGCAATTTTTTAAGGGAATAATGTAAAATGAATTATAAATATTTGATGAATTTCGGTTTATTATCTTTTTTTTATATTTTATATTTACTTTATTAAATTATGTTTAAGTGTGAATTGATAGACGTTTTAATAAATCACCAAGTCTGAAAATTTTGAACTTATTAAAATAGCATGTCTGAAATTTTTTATAAACTGCATGTTTTAAAGTATATTTAATTTAATTTAATTTTGTTCGATAATATAAATTAACAGCTCTGTGTTGAATTTTATTTCGTAAAAATAGACAACTTTGTGTTTAGGAATTACTCCCTCGTTTTTATTTAGTTATCCATTTAGCAAAATATATTTGTTTTATTTACTTGTTCATTTAGAATTTCAATATAAATTTAGCTATTATCTTTTAAATATAACTCTTCTTAATAAATGACCCTATGAGTCAATTTACAAGTCATTTATTAATTAAGAGGGTTATATTAATATTTATTTTTATAATTTAAGACAAGACACCCATTATTTTAATATGTATAATTTTGGATAAATGGACAACTAAATAAAAATGGAGGAAGTAGTAAATAACCAGTTCAGCAGCTATTTCCTATTCAATTAGCTAGGGATCGATTCAATTTTTAACCAAAAACTGAATATGACTAATTGTACAATAATTTGAAATATTTTTATGTAAATAGTCAATAAAATATGTTATTAATTCCAATGGTAGAATAAATACTTATATTACAGAAGAATATTTTAATAATGGCATATGATTTTGAAATTGGAAAGCAGAAACCCTTTCTTTCGATTTTTATTTGGTATAATTACTTGAGCCGGATTATTTTACACACACACACACATCCGCCCCGCCCCCGCTCACACGTACGCGCACGCGCACGCACACACACGCACGCGCACGCACGCACGCGCGCCCACACACGCATACACACCCGCGCGCCCACACATACCCGCGCGCCCGCGCCCGGACACGCGCCCGCGCCCGGACACGCGCCCGCGCACTCACACTCACACTCACACTCAAACTCACACTCACACTCACACTCACATAATAGTCGAGTCATAATATTATGGAGTGCACAGCGAAAAATTATTGTCCTAAATTTTTATATGTAAATTTTAGATTAATCGTAGAAATAAAGATGAATTGTTGTTGTAAATATAAATTTTAAATCTTTACTTAATTTTTTTTAGGCAATCGACTTGAGATACTAAATTATTGTTTGTTAAAAACGCTAACGTGACTGCATATTCTGTATCCACGTTAGTATTTCTTTTAATAAAAAATAAATTGGTGTTCTAATTTTCCAAAATATCAAAGTTGTTGATTTATTTTGTCAAATTTTAAAATTTATATTTTATTTATAAATTACGCTAAAGTGCAAATGATTTAATTTTTACTTAAATCTATCTTTTGGTTTTTTATAACATTAAGCTATTATCTACTACTCTCTCCGGTTCATATATTTATTGCATTTGACTTTAACACAAGAATTAAGAAACATTAGCATATTTTAATTTATAAATAAATTTATTAAGTTAATTTTGTCTTAAAATTTGTTTACATTTATGACTATTATTTTTATTGATATTATTTATATTCTTTTAATAAATTAATAGGAGGTAACCTTAAAAAAATAGTAACTGATATCTATTTAATATTTTAAAATAATAAATATTTAAATAATATTTAAATGCAATAAATATTATGGATAAAATGTTTTTTTCTTTATATACCATTAAGCTATTTTCTAGCATTGCTTAAGTGTATCACTGCATGCTTCTGTTGCCATTCTTCTTTAGTAGCTAACTTTTTGTTTATTCTTCTTATTATCACCTGAACCAGCAAATTGAATCAGATGATTACACGTGCATTTCAATTTTCATTTGTTTAATCATTAGTGAGTTAATTAGTAACTAATTCAAAATATAATAATACTCCATTAAGATTCTTCAATTATATAGGCGCCAGTTGTTTTATTCTCTTTGCTTAGTTTCTCTTCTTGTTCTATCATCTTCAAAATGATAAGAAGAATAAAATTGACATTTTAAAAATGATAAGAAAAATAAAATTGACATTTTACAAACCTTTACAAACACACAATTGGCCGTGTCAAAGGTTAAAGCATATATGCACATGTATTGCTTTGATTAGATGTATTTTTAATTGGCATATGCCTTAAAAAAACGATATTTTAACTCTTTTTCAATCTTATCCTAATATTAAAAAATCACCAATTTTATTTTATTTCGCATTTTTGTGTTTCAGTTGTAATCTGAAATATTAAATTAAAGTCTTATTCATTTCAAACAAAATTAAAATCGTTCTCCATAACTAGCATATATTAATTATATATGTTTAAAATTTATTTAGATTTAATTAAATTAGTTAAAAAATTAAATTATTTTTAATTTGATTATAGTTTTTAGTTAGTTTTTAA
The DNA here is from genome assembly GCF_937616625.2 of Mercurialis annua. Lineage (NCBI taxonomy): Eukaryota > Viridiplantae > Streptophyta > Magnoliopsida > Malpighiales > Euphorbiaceae > Mercurialis > Mercurialis annua. The sequence goes on from NC_065570.1 coordinate 66,203,588, forward strand.
AAATTAAAGACTTAATTGTACTTTTTTGAACGAAAATAAATCTTTTTTTATCTTTGACTTAAGTACAATATACCCCCTAAACTTGTAAATAATGGACAATTAACACATAAATTAACTTTGTGGGCAAATTAGTACACGAACTTGATGATTATAAACAATTAGCCGCATTTTGACAATTTGCCCCCTCAATTTATATGCCAATTGTCCCCTCAATTGGCAATTTTCCCCCTTAACGTGTAAGCTAATTTGCTAAAACAGGGCTAATTGCCCATAATCACCAAGTTCGTGTACTGATTTGCCTACAAAGTTAATTTATGTGTTAATTACCCATTGTTTACAAGTTGAGGGGGTAAGTTGCTACTTAAATCTTTTATTTTTAGACTTAGTATGATTTGCCTACAAAGTTAATTTAGTATAATTTTCAAATAAAAAGTAGCATATGCTCCTCGCCCGAGGAGCTCAGTTCCTCAGGCGAGGAGCTGTCGAAGGAGGAGCAGCTCCTCCTTCTCCGAAAATTTAGAAATAAAACAAAAATTATTTGTAATTAATTTATTTAAATTTAATTAATTTTTTTATATGAAGAAGATGAGTCTTTTGTATAATTTATAACATTAAAGAATATTTAGATAAATATGAAGGATCTGTTTTGAATATTATTCAAATAAAAATAGTTCAATTTAATGCTCCAGAGTGCAATTGAAAACTAAAAATCTGAAATAAGGTAAAATTGAAAATTTTGCTACATAGAGATGGAAATAAAAACCAAAACAAAAGTTAGGGTTTTTCACCCCGTTAGCCTAAAATATATTTATATATATTACTTATTTTTTTTCTCAAAGACTAAAATTTTCATTGATAATAATATAAAATTACATAAATGAATAGTTTGTTAACAAATTGAAAGAACTATTCTACAATAATGATGAGAGCTGTTTGATACAATCGTCGGATATGACTTTTTTAACCATTAAAAGGTTATCCAAATACATAAATGGTTCAAATATTGAGACTACAATCTTGAAAACGCTTGACTCTTAAAGTTTTAAATTTTTCAAATCTCATTTTCAATATAGATACAAAAGTTATCTTTAAACCGCTAAATCCCTTAAAGTTTCATGTTTTCCGATCTTCATTTTCAAAGAAATTCTAAAAATATAGATTTTTATCCTCAAAACACCGATTATCAAGAAAATTCAACAAAAACTACAATAAGGCTCAATAAAATTATAGATCTAAGAAGGTTTATAGATTAAAAATCTAAAAAGACATAAATATAAAAAATACCGTAGAGATAATTAATAATTTGGGCGAAGAGAAGATGATTTTCCGAGTAAGATCGAAAATCACGTTCGCCCACCCTCTACAAGATCAGGATGAAAAGAGGATTTTCAGAGAGAAAGGAGAATGAACAATTAGACGCTTATTCCTCTATCTCTTAATCTAAATTGGCTAATTGCTACTTAATGATTTTTAGATTGAAACCAAAACTTTTATAATTTAGATCTTAGTCAATGTTTACAGGTAAAAATACCAATCAGAAAACTAGTTTTACTCGCATTTCAACTAAAATTTGAATTTAGATATCTGATTATGTTAAGAGCATTTTCAATTCAATGCTAAAATGAGGTGGTATTATTATAATTTAACATTAAATTTAAAAAACGGACTCTAATACAATGTTATAGTTAATGCTAAATTTAGCATATGCTATATCATGTGTCAAATTTAACATCTATTATAGCATATGCTAAATTTTAACAACCAATAATAATTCATTATTAATTACAGTTTTACCACTATTCATTTTTTTTACATTTATTATTTTAAAATACTATTTTAACAAAAAATCTTTTATTATAAATATTGTGTTTTCTCTATTTATTTTTACAACCTCGACCGATTAATTTTTTAATAGTAAACCACACTCCAAAATAATAAAAAAATATATAAAAAATTTATTTTTATATAATCCGTCGGTTTTTTTAATAAATTTACTAAAAGAGTTCATTGTTATATCAAATATGAAAAAAAAGTATTAAGAAAATATTAAAATATATTATTAAAAGAATATTAAATAAAATAAACAATAAATAATTATTATCGTAAATAGTTATATTTTTTTTAATATTTTACATTAGAGATAAAATTTAAATGTTATGCTAAATATATTTTATTATGTTAAATTTAACATTAAAAATTAGCACTCCATTGGAGATACTCTAAGTGTAGATGAATTAGTAATAAATGATTCAAATATTTTAAGGAAAATTATAAAAGAAAAGACATGCAATCCTAAAATAAATCAACAAATAAATTTTTGCAATGGTTAACATTGTCAACACAACAAAAAATGTAGTCCTATGTCTTTGTAGTTTACATTTGGGCCAAACCCATTCTGGAGTCCCTCTACTCTTCACTTTTTTTTCAGAAGGTCCCTCTACTTTAATTTATCGTTTTTTCGTCCCTCTATTATAATTTTTTTGATTTGAACGTCCCTCGATGGACGGAATGCGGAGAGTGTGTCACACTCTCCATTAACTAACAAATTGCCGTTAGATAATGACATATCACAATAAAAAAATGAAAAAAATAATTTGGCTAAATATCAGGGATGAATTGACATTTTTTCCCATAATCTTCTTCTCCCACATTTCTCATCTCCAGCTATCCTCCATGGCTTGCCATTCAAGACCATTCTCATTTTATATTTCCATCACGATTTTTAATCAGTAATTTAAAGAAAATGGCAAGGTGGGTTTTTCGTTTTGCTTTTCATTCTCCTTTTCTAGCTATTTAAATTCCATTCATTTTCATCTTCTTCCTCACTATAATTCACAAGAAATCGATGTAAGTGAGTAAGTCCATTTTGTCTGAAATTTGCAGGTTCTGTTGAAGCGAGTTCAACTGATTTTTCGATTTTGAACTATTATCTATTTGTTCGTATTGATTCTTAAGTTGGGTAGTGGTGATTTTAGCATTCATTTTTGTTTTTAAGCTTCACGTTCTATTTTTTTTTTTTGGTTTATTAATGAACAGAGAATAAGAAGCAGCATTCAACAAAGTGTTGGAGCTCTTCAATTCTCTTTAATGGCGGCATTTACTAAGAAAACCAGTTGATGAACATTGATAAACCAAAATGAATCTCGGACTCTCTTTATCTTTGGGGTGGAATTTTTTCTATCTGTTATCTCCCTTTCTCTAAGCTAATTTCTTCTATTTCCGATGGTTTTACAAATTATACAACTACCTTTGCTTTCTGCCATTGATTATAAAATTATTTTTGTTCCCTCGCTAATTTCTATGCCTCCTCTTATGTGAGTTTTGTGATTATAGACGGATCCGATATTTTGCTTCCGCCATTGATTATATTCTTAATTTTTTAAGTTTTCAGTCAGTTGATTTTGTTTCTCTCCTTTTGTGTGGTTATTTTTCTATTGAAAATGGAGATTATGGTTTCCTGCTCAGGTCTATAATCAAGAGATAACGATATGTTTGTTATGATTATTATGGTGGTAATGGGTCAATTGTAAGTTGAGAAATGTTTGTTTGGTAGCAGAATGGACATGTATATATGGTTAAGCGAAGAAGATAAGGAAGAAGATGGAAAAATGACCGGTTTGCCATCCAATTTTTTTATAAAAGGGTTAAAATTGCCCTTTTCTATTACGGACACAATTATACACTCTCAATAACGGAGAGTGTACTACACTCTCTTCATTTCATCCATCAAGGGGGATTTTGACCAGAAATATGGAAGTAGAGGGACAAAGAAACGATAAATTAAAGTAGAAGGACCTCTTGAAAAAAAAGTGAAGAGTAATGTTTTCCGATCTTCATTTTCAAAGAAATTCTAAAAATATAGATTTTTATCCTCAAAACACCGATTATCAAGAAAATTCAACAAAAACTACAATAAGGCTCAATAAAATTATAGATCTAAGAAGGTTTATAGATTAAAAATCTAAAAAGACATAAATATAAAAAATACCGTAGAGATAATTAATAATTTGGGCGAAGAGAAGATGATTTTCCGAGTAAGATCGAAAATCACGTTCGCCCACCCTCTACAAGATCAAGATGAAAATAGGATTTTCAGAGAGAAAGGAGAATGAACAATTAGACGCTTATTCCTCTATCTCTTAATCTAAATTGGCTAATTGCTACTTAATGATTTTTAGATTGGAACCAAAACTTTTATAATTTAGATCTTAGTCCATGTTTACAGGTAAAAATACCAATCAGAAAACTAGTTTTACTCGCATTTCAACTAAAATTTGAATTTAGATATCTGATTATGTTAAGAGCATTTTCAATTCAATGCTAAAATGAGGTGGTAATATTATAATTTAACATTAAATTTAAAAAACAGACTCTAATACAATGTTATAGTTAATGCTAAATTTAGCATATGCTATATCATGTCTCAAATTTAGCATCTATTATAGCATATGCTAAATTTTAACAACCAATAATAATTCATTATTAATTACAGTTTTACCACTATTCATTTTTTTTACATTTATTATTTTAAAATACTATTTTAACAAAAAATCTTTTATTATAAATATTGTGTTTTCTCTATTTATTTTTACAACCTCGACCGATTAATTTTTTAATAGTAAACCACACTCCAAAATAATAAAAAAATATATAAAAAATTTATTTTTATATAATCCGTCGGTTTTTTTAATAAATTTATTAAAAGAGTTCATTGTTATATCAAATATGAAAAAAAAGTATTAAGAAAATATTAAAATATATTATTAAAAGAATATTAAATGAAATAAACAATAAATAATTATTATCGTAATTCCACTTTTTATAGGCCCAAAAATTCTTTCACAAAACAATCCATCTTTTTCAGGTTTATTGGTTTTGGACCCAAAGCTATGGAACTTGGGTGTGGGTCTTTTGTCGAAATAGAATGTCCTCGCTTTTTACTTTTTTATCGTTAATGTTAAAAAATAAATAGTTATATTTTTTTTTAATATTTTACATTAGAGATAAAATTTAAATGTTATGCTAAATATATTTTATTATGTTAAATTTAACATTAAAAATTAGCACTCCATTGGAGATACTCTAAGTGTAGATGAATTAGTAATAAATGATTCAAATATTTTAAGGAAAATTATAAAAGAAAAGACATGCAATCCTAAAATAAATCAACAAATAAATTTTTGCAATGGTCAACATTGTCAACACAACAAAAAATGTAGTCCTATGTCTTTGCAGTTTACATTTGATATAGTACTACTAATAATAAAATATTCATTCGGCTGGTCAGTCTTCACTTGTTTCTTCATTTTCTTTTGATTTCCTTTTGCTTTCATCTAAATTTCCATATCATTTCCTTTAGTTATTCTTCAGGTTTGCTTTCTTCATTCACCATTTACTTTTCATATCTACTTCTCTTTCGGTGGCTGTGATTGAATTTTTGTAATTTCAAGAATCTCTTAAGAGTTTTTAATAACTTTCTGATTAAAGTTTTGAGCTTTGGCCTGCTTTTATTATTGGGTCTGATTCATTTTTATGTTTTGTGATGTGTGTGCAGGACAATTTTGATTCTACTTCTCATCTACCAATTGGGGTTTGAATTCTGTACTGCTTTTGGTGGATAGAGTATTAACAACTTCAACTTAGATCAAAATTGTAAAAATTGGTATCAAAGTATTAATCTTTTGCTAATTTTGTGAACTTGGTTTCCAAGTCTGTATATTGAATTATGTGGTGATTGTGAGGAATTCATTTTCTTGAATAATCTATCCCTCGACTTTTGTGTTTCAACTATTTTCCTCTCTGGGGTTTGCTTTTGTCAATTTGGTGAAGTGGATTTTTAAAAATTCACTTAACTTTTATGGGGATTTTCCCAAATTAAGTTTATCTGAATTCAACTTTTTGAGCCTTGTGAATTCTATATTGTTGGTGGCCGAATTCCAAGCCATGGTTTTCTTGGCTAATAGGTAGTTTGCGCTATTGGTTGGAGTGCTAATGTTTATGAGGTTGCGGTTCTGTGCCTTCATAACTTATGTAGCTCGTTTCATTTCGTAAAGCTTAGCTGCTGCTGTGGAATATAGGGATGTTTTTCTTATGCTTAGATTCTGAAAGATGCGAATGGAGCAGATTATTTCATTGAGAATGGCTATTTCTGCATTTTCTTTGTTGCTATTAGTTCAATTACCAAGTGTACTTGCCTCTAGGTTTGCCTTACATTCAAAGGTTTGCGGAACTGATCACATAGCCTATTCAAATTTTCATGGTCATGAAGTGTTTTATATAAATAGGAGTCAAGTGGACAAAAGTTCATTTTGTAAGGCCCTCTACTACCACTATGCAAATAATTGCATCTTCGAGAGCTATCATGGTATTAGCCACTGTGCGTCGGAGCTTTCAGTAGGTATGTACTAATATGAAAGTCTCACTCTTGTTTCTTTGCTTTAAGAGCTTAACACGCCATTGATTTGAAGCTTGCTAATTTATGCAATTCTAATTAACTCGTACTATTGTAACAGCTGGCTGGTCCCTCAAGCTAGGACGAAAACTTTTGCTAAAGGATATTGGTCAGGATACTCCTCCTAAAGACAAGATGAATGATAGCAAGAGTTTTTCAACCACCAAACAAGTTGGTATAGTAGCCAGTGGAATTGTTGCCATCAGTTGCCTTCTTATATGTCCTTGTTTTTATGGGAAGAGGAAAGCAACTTCTCACACTGTTCTTGCAAAAGATCCAGTTTCAAGTGAGTCCAGTACCATTTAATTGTATATTTCATCATGACATCATCTATAATACTGGATTGGGCTCTATTTGTCAATATGTTCAACATTATTAGTTAGATCAAGAACTAGTTTTATGATGACAGTCATTTGAATTTTGTGAATTTGTTTGGTCACTGATCCTTTTTCTTCACTATGTGTCTGTTATGAAATTAACAATTTACTCGTTTGCATTATTGCAGTGGATTCAGTTAAATCGTTGGATAATAATTCTGCTTCCGAAAAGGTTCCACCTAGTCCACTTCGGGTGCCGCCAAGTCCAAAATATTCAATATCCCCAAAACTCAGTAGACTAGGGTCAATCCATCTGAATTTGAGTCAGGTTGCAAGAGCTACACAAAATTTTTCAAGATCACTTCAGATAGGCGAGGGAGGCTTTGGAACTGTCTACAGGGCCCAACTAGAAGATGGGCAAGTGGTTGCCATAAAACGAGCAAAGAAGGTAATAATTCCTTTCATGACCATCGATAAACTAGTTTCTCACAGTTATCCTACTTTTCATAGACTTATAGAAATGTGCAGTCAATTACATAAGCACAAAAATGTGTATGACTGTATAGTGAGCATGTATTTTTATGTTGCATAGATGGAAACCCTGTATGAGATTAATAGGAAGCTAGAGGAGCTTTCAAGTTAAAAAGAACAAACATAGAGTGCAATCAATAAATTTTAAATGATGGGAAGGGAAGTTAATGAAATCAGGTTAATGTGTAATGTAAGATGTCTCAGACTCTCAGGTGCATACATTTGACATTTGTAGTCTATATATGATGCAATTTCATGATGGAAATGAGGAGGATGTCAGCCATAATAGTGTATCAGGATGGACGAAATGGATAAAGTGAAAATGGGTTCCTACAAAACCCTTAGTTTCTAGACTAGTAGATGGAAAATTGTATGCCCAGCAATTTGACTGGCTGTGATGTATGCCTAAGAGCATAGGGTGGTAAAGAAACAAGCTGGCAATGCATAGATAATGATTTTAAGTTGGACCTTTAGAATATGAATGGCTGTATGGGTAATTAGTGCATGGTAGGAAGGTGAATGGAGTACTGGTAGTTATAGGTTGAGAGGAAATTAAATGATGTGGTCTACAAATGCGTATTATGGCAGGTCAAGCATATTGAAATTGCAAGACGGATGAAAGTAAGGGTTAGATAAGAGGAAGTGGAGCAAATTAGAGAAAAAAAAGGAGCCGCTGGACTCTGTTGCGGGAGAAAGAAACACTAATTCGGGTAAAATATAGGGAAGAGATGCATGTCAGCAACTCGCACTTAAGTTGGAATTACGGTTTAGTTCAGGTCACTTGAGGATGCATGTCAGCAACTCGCATTTAAGTTGGAATTACTGTTTAGTTCAGGTCACTTGAGCTATCACGTAGATATATATTTTTGAGGCTCGTAGACGATTTTTGTGATTGATTGAAACCTCTTCTAAGCTTACTATAACACTGTCATTTAATGTCAAGATGCCTTTTCATATATCTAAAGACTAAAGTACATAGGCTCAGCACTTTATTGGGGAATGGTTATAATACGAAATTCTGACATGGAAATCATTATTGTATACTAAGAAGAGGATCATAAAATTGTAGTTATCTGACAAACCAAAATTAAATTAGTTGTTTGTCAATAACTGAAAAAAATGAGCCTGCAATGTGAAATTCTTGCATCCATACCAATTGTAAGGAAGAATAATAGTATGTCATGATGATTGTACACTGGCATTACCATTTTATTTAGATGATTTATATGTTAAAGCTCAAATGTTGATTCTTGAAAGTAAAAAAATACCATCTAGCCATCCAATGATAGATTAGATGGATGCACAAGACTGATAGAATGTGTAATGAACCTTGAGAGGACAGATATGCTAATGCTAAACTTGTTGATGGCTTCCATTTTCTTTGAATTTTTTTATTAGTGGATGTGATAGTAGCTCAAGAGAATCCGCATTATATTTCTAATTGATTGTTTTGCAAATTAGCTATATATATAAATATAATTTTTCCTGTTGGTTGATGAGGAAATTTTATATAGGAATTCTATGCGAGCTTGCAAACTGAATTCAGCAGTGAAGTTGAACTTCTCGCAAAAATTGATCATCGGAATTTGGTGAAGTTGCTTGGTTTTGTTGATAAAGGAGATGAGCGTCTTATTATTACAGAGTATGTGCCGAATGGTACTCTTAGAGAACATTTGGATGGTATGCTCATATTATCTAGAGCATCTAAATCTCATTTTGACGATAAGCTTTACACTAATGGCTTTGTTTTAATTCCCTGCAGGTCAGCGTGATAAAATTTTGGACTTCAATCAAAGGCTTGAAATAGCCATTGATGTTGCTCATGGTCTTACTTATCTTCATACATATGCAGGTTGAATAACTATTAAAATTGGCTATTTGCTCGTGAACTTCCGTAATTCTATAAACTAGGATATTGAACTCAATTTCTGAGAAGGATATTTAAGAATTTTCTGTTAGTATATAGCTGGAGTTCTCGTACATATTTGATTAGACTATGTAGCACGGAAGCACTGAAATTGTTACGTTAAAATGGAAATTAGGAAAAAAACAATTTATAAGAATAAAAATATAAAGTTTCGAAGTTTTAGAGGCATTTCCAAAAAGTAAAATAGAATGCCGAAACACAGGACTCAAGAAGTTTCTCTGCAACATAGATTACAGATTGTAGCGAGATAATTGCAGTAATAAGTTATACTAGAACTGTAAGACCTCAGCATGTATAATGATAAAAGTTAATTTGCTATGGCTTTCGACTTTGATTTTGGGTGTTATACCATCTAGTATAGTATTGATACTTGCTGAAACTTTTTAGCATCCATGATTAGAACTTCCACTGCACCGAGTTTACATTTTTTCTTCCTTTTCTTGATTGTTTTTTAAATGCTTTACATTTTTTCTTCATTTTCTTGTTTTTTAAATGCTTCTGTCATTATATGCCTCATTTAATTCCTAGACGTCACGTTTGACTTGTGTGCTCTTGACTTAACAACAGAGAAGCAAATTATCCATAGAGATATCAAATCATCAAATATTCTTTTGACGGAGAGCATGAGGGCGAAGGTTGCTGATTTCGGATTTGCAAGACTTGGTCCAATGGACTCTGATAAAACTCATATTTCAACTAAAGTAAAAGGGACAGTGGGTTATCTTGACCCTGAATATATGAAAACCTATCAACTTACCACCAAGAGTGATGTATACTCATTTGGGGTTTTGCTTCTAGAAACTCTGACTGGCCGCCGTCCTGTAGAGCTGAAGAGACCTTCAGATGAGCGTGTGACTCTCAAATGGGTAAGCTTACTTTTTACTTCATGCTTATGAGATTTATCTTCTGGTAATTATGCTTTCAAGTTTGCCCAGTCAGTACCTCCGTACATTTCCAGTAGATTATTACAGATATGTGAGAATAGTTGCTGTCCATGAGGAACCACAATGATAGGTCTCCTATAATAGAAAGCTATGCCAACGAAAACTTATTGAGTCGTACATTTCAGCGTTTTATTTTTGTTTTTGAAAATGCTTGTGAAACCCCGAACTCTACATTTTTAACTTATTCTTGTAAAAAATGGTGTTTCACCGTTTTCTGTTTCGACGTTTCTTAATTTGTCGATTTCCTTTCCATGCTAGCGTAGACAGAAAGAATAGAACGGATTGCTTATCAATTGTAGCGAATTGAGCATTTGCATAGTTCTTATAGAAGTATGCATGTCCCCTTTCATTTTGATTTTCTTGCAGCATAATTAGCAACTCAAATAATCTAAAACCTCAATTGCGAACAGAAACTTCTCAGAGGCATATGCGTTTGGGCGTTTCATTTCCGTTGTGAAAATGCTTCTAAAATTTAAAATCTCTATATTTATAATAATCTATCTTTATAGAAAAAATGGTATTTTTTCATTTCAGTGTTTCCGTGCTACATACATAGAAAGCATATAACTAATTGATTATAGATTGTATTGAATTGAGCATTTGTATGAATCTTGTAGAATTATGCATGTCCCTTTTCTCTTAGATTACATTGTTATCTTAGAGAGCTCGTTGATGCAGCAAAATTAGCCAACTCGAACAACCTAAAACCTGAATGCTGGCTAAGATCCGCTTATTATTTTGGTTTTACCTCTTTCATAGTATTGTTCATAAATCTATCTTATCCACTATCTATTATACCTGTTCAATTCCAGAACCAAAACCTTCATATAGTAATGATGTTAACTTTGTGCAGGCTTTTAGGAAGTTTAGTGAAGGATGTGTAGTGGACATGGTGGATCCGTTAATGGAAGAAAGAGTACATGGGAAGGTACTCATGAAAATGTTTGCTTTGGCAATCCAGTGTGCGGCGCCTGTTCGATTAGATCGGCCAGACATGAAAACAGTAGGAGAGTTATTATGGTCAATAAGGGCAGACTACGTCAAGAGTCTAACTGCTAAAAGAACTTCAACATCGACGTCATAATCTTTTCTGCTCGATGCTTATCTTCTCAGCCTGTGTAATCAAACTCCGTTCTAATATACGAGACAAAAATTGCTTTTCGAGTTTCATCTTTATCTTTTAAGTACATACTTAGAGTTGTGGATATATGTTGTTCTTCTATTGTCATTCTTTCATATAGACTTGCTAAGGAAGATTTGTTTAGACAGATTGACACGTTTTCATTATAAAGCAATGTAGATAATGCTAATTACTGTAAGTTTAAACCAATTTTCCTCCCTTGTACTATTGATTGCATAATCCTGATTAAAATCCAACAGAAACTCCAAGGGTGGAAAAGAAGTTTCGATCTCAGGTAAAGAAATTCTCCTAAAAGTAGCGTCCGGTCTGTATAAGTATGATGATGTGTTTCGAGCTGCCAATCTCTCCTTGTAAAAATATTTATCAACTGTTGTCATAATTTTGTTGGGTTAACAAGGAGAGGATCGGAAATTAATTGGATATTGTGGTCCAAAATGTGCAAGAGTAAATGCCAGGATGGTTTGGGATTCAAAGGTTTAATTGCCTTCAATCAAGCATTTCTAGCAAAGCAAGTCTGGAGAATTCCTAACAGCGAATAATGAGTTGCATTATGCAAAAGAATTTGTGATATTTCAGATTTTGGTGCGTCGATATTATGAGACCTCAAGTTGTAGAAAATTCAAATGTTTAATCTATTTGTAAGAGACGCGAGGAGTTATAGAATATCGCAAAAATAAATTATGATGCATCAACCAGTCAAAATCTATCCGTTTTGGATCAATAGCATGAATAACAAAAAAATAATGTTGGGGAAATTGTAGGAAAATTTTCTGCTACATTCCGTTTTATTTGGAATCCTGAAATTTTAAAATTACAAGCTCTTTGAGAAGAGATGCGCTAGAAGCTCAATTAATTTTAGTATGCAATCTTTAGCTGCAAGTTGGAATATCTATCCAAATATTTGGCATATAAAAGCTTTCTTCTAACAAAGAAGCTTATGTCCTCGCACATGAGGTAAAAGCTAACTTTTTCAATCTATGTAATCCTGGTTCAATTATGTAATTGAAATTTTTTCTATCTAAAATATTCTATCTTTAAAATAAAAATCATAAAGCAATTTTATTGACTGCATTGCTTCAACTGATGCCTGACAGCCAAATGCACGATGTAGCATGTTTTAATGAAAATTGATTTGATAGTAAAAATATTAAAAATTAATTAAACTCAAACTAAATCAAAAGGTCAAATTTGATCAGTTCGGTTTTTGATTTAATCAAAATATAAGAAAAAAAAATTCTAAAACAAATTAAGATGAAAAAGAATAAGACATTAAATTTAAGAACCAAAGTTAAACTTCATTGTAATATGTTATACATCTTAACCATTTGATCACATTGATGTCATCCTTATTAGTATTTAAAAAAAAATATTATAAATATATAGTTCCAGTCCGTGCTAAAATTGAATTATTTTTATAAAAATAGAGAGAGAATTTGTAATGAATTTAAGATTAGAGAAAAATTAAGTTCGAACTGCATAGAAGTAAAAATTAAGCCCGAACTGGAAAAAAAATAGATCTGCCGCTGTGATACGGATAAGATAGATCGATATGGCTGTGGGCCTGTGGCAGAAGCAATGATGTCATGGACAGCAATGTTAATGCTATAGTTATGGGCTGATAGCAAAGTCAAAGAATAACAAGTTTTTAAGAAGAAAGAGGAATGCAGATGGTGATGATAAGATGATGGCAGACATAAGGTGCTACAGATAACGAACGTAATAAGATAAGACTTCGCACAAAATACATAATGTGGTAAGTTGTTGACAGAAACAGAACCTAAGTTTCACCGAAACCAGCAAAATATTTACACGTAATGGCTAAAAACGACTATGCTATGTTGCACGAAAACTTTTAATTTCCATCTCCGAAAAAAGCTTCTAAGACTCTGAAACTCCATATGTATAACCTATTCTTATGAACAAAATGTCGTTCTCGTTTTACGTTTCACGTTTCCTGTTTCAGTGTTTTCCTTTCCGTGCTCTATAGGGACTACGGTTAATAGAATGATTTTACCAACAGTAATGAATAAAATGCTGGATAAGCTTTATGTAACCAAATGCTAAGTTTTGAAATGCTTTTCTCAATATGTGCACATAATAAATTAAATTTGACTTCATTGTTGAAAGAAATCAAGTCATTGAAATAAATAATGCAGAGCAGATGGAAATTTCAGCTAAGCAATATCTGTCCCACCCGATTATAACAATAACTAATTACCTTGTGTGCGTCATAAAAACTACAAACAGCTGCATTGAGAGCGATGATCATCCTTCTCCGATCTTGTTTGATTCAGGTTGATCGATATGAAGCTCGAAAAATAATTTTAAATATTCAGTGTTGTCTGCCCACGAATGAGGCAATACCCACCTTCATTTGGAAGATCAAGCTCCATTACTTTGACAGAGAAGAAACTTTTTGAGATTTTCATTTCCATCTGCTGTTGATGTATCGCCATTTCCTAGAAAAATTTAAGTAATTGTGGCAACCGGAGCCTTAATCTTTTCCACTTGCTTCTAACAAGCAGCGGATGCAAACCCAATATATGTTCCGGCATGAAGTCGTGCCTCGTCAGTATGCCCACAACAGGAGATACCTGAAATTAAAAAGCATTGACATGAATATTTTCATGTAAAATTTTGTGAAAACAAAATGAACAACAATTAATGACATGGCCAACGCAATTGAAAGGACATTCAATTAGTAGTCATTGCATAAAAAATCCCACAGTCGAATCTTCTGATTTGTAAATGGTTTAGTTATTGATGGCTTACACGCATAAGAAGCTTCACGCAAAACAAATTTTTGATTTCATGCTTTCTGCAATTTTAGATATACCTACATGATCTAGATTTTTGAAAATACTTTATATCAAATCATTACACAACAAGAGGATAAACGAAATGATTATATTATGCAGGAAAACATAAAAACAATTCCGTTTCTGTGTGTCTAAATGATCAGTTAAATGCAAGTTGAAAGCAATAAAATCACAGAAGCACTATGAACAAGAAAAATATGGCATGTTGAAGCATTTCAACATATTTTTACAAGGTGCACTCAGCAGATTGCAGTACAAGTGCCAGTAAATTTTGCATCACAGATAGCGAAATTTGATGAAAGAAACTTAAAATGTAGAAAAAGCTTTTTACCACAAGCTGACAAAACTATCTCACGCCAAAAGAAACATATAAGATCAAGGGGAAAGAAATGGGGAAAATCACCGAGACATGTTGGCATATAATGTTCATAGCATTAACCTTTCAAAAGCCTAAATTACCAGTTATAACAGGTGAGATTTGTAGAAAGAAAATAGATAAGCTAGAAGTTCTTACACTTGATATTTTGGGTATCACCAACAAGTGCCTCAAACCAACTTCTCGGAAAAGTACACGAGCCTTAGCTAGTGACATTGTTTCCACAACAGTATAGGGCGAAGCATTAGTGAAAGGATGTAAATCCACAAACATGTCCATCTCTTCTTCAGTGATTTCTATATCTTCTAGCTTGTGATTGTAGCCTGAGCCCCTCTTTGCAAAGTCACCAGGTGAGAATTGCTCAAAGGCATCAGCGCTCATTGGCACTGGAGTGGATGAGAACACTTTCTTCTTTAATAACTCAATAAGATGATCACGGAGGATTAGTCCATAAAGAATTGTGTGTTCAGAGAGTGGAGGCTCATCGATTACAGGAAATCCATGATGCCTAGTTACTGTGAGAACGTGTACAATGTTACCGACCCTTTCAATGCCATGAAAGAGCTGAAGTGGACCTGTGACTACATCACTTACTGTCAGCTGCCTCATGTAAGGTTCGGCGTGAATTTCTAGATAAGGAAAGCCCTTCGCCTTCATAATGAGGTCATAAATATTACCATTGAAAGCGTCAGCCACAGTCTTGGAAATAAGAAGAACCAACATTATCAAAGGTAGCAGCAACAAATTATTGGTCAATTCTAGGATAATAACACATAAGGAAACTGTCATTCTCATAGATCCTCCGAGGAGTGAAGCAGCTCCCAGGACAGCATAAAGGCCGTGATTAAGACCATCTCTTGAACCAATTAACATTCCGATAAAACGTCCAAAAGATGCACCTGTCACAATAACCGGAACAAATAGACCAGCAGGAGCAACAATGCCATAGCTAAGAATGCTAAGAGAGAAGCAAGTTATAAAAAATATGAAAACGGATGAATACTGAAACTCGGCGTCGGTATCCCTGCTGAAAAGATTTCTAATTGCGTCATCATTTGTATTAAAAATGAGGCTAGCTAGATCATTGTAGTGCCCAGGAGGGCATTGAAATCTCTTATAGTTGCCAGACCGACCAATTGTTGGACAAGCCTCTGAAGCATCAGCAGGACAAGGTTGACAAGATGCCAAAAAAGGTAATCCAAATAACATACAGGATGTGAATATAGAGATTGAACAAGCCAGAAGAATTTTGTAAGCAATGCCTTGCCTACAAATAGAAAACAAGGAAATTTAAATTAGAAAAAAGTTCGACAGCATTGAAACACAGATTTGCACAAAAACAAAAACTGAGAGAAACTTACTCATTAATGAGATTGTAAACTCGAAGAACCTTTTCTAAGACAAAATTATAGAAACTTCCTAATATGCCCCCTATAACTCCAAGGAGAAGCACAGGAGGAACATCAATGAGATGATATGTAATATTAGCTGAATAGACATCAAACATTATGAGCCCGCCAGTACCAAATAGCCCACATTTTCCCATTAAACACACATCAATCAAAGCCCGAAGGACTAATGCAACTACAGCTGTTGTGAAGAAAGCTCGCCATAAAAGGGCACTTCTCCACCTGCAATTCCAAATAATAATAGTAGTTATTTCTCAATCTAAGCAAAACACTAGCATACAGTTAATTTTTCACTGTCCGCTGGCTAAAAATGTGACTGACGGTTATCACAACATGGGATGGATCTAAAGGTACGGGATCCGAAGCGAGCATGTTTACTCAAAAGTGCCTATGCAGATAGAATGTTAGAGCAACTTTTAAGTGAAGAAGTACTCAAATGTAGATGTAAAGTAAGACTAGCAGATAAAATCTGCATGAGTGGTGGTGGATCAGCGTAACAAATAAGCAAATGCAGTGATTAATACACTATTACAATTTTTGCAACTTGAACCAAATAATCACTAGAGGAAATAAAAACTAGAAAATCGAGCAAGAAAAAAATACCAGGATGCCATTTCTTCAAGAGCAAACAACACACCGCCAACTGGGGAGCGAAAGGCTGCAGCCATTCCAGCAGCTGATCCACACGTTACAAGATCTCGTCGATCTCTGTCATTTTTGAAATACCGTAGCCATTTCCATGTTAAGTTATATTTCTTAGATCCACCCTGACCAAGAATCGATGCTACGCATGAACCAGTATGCACCATTGGCCCTGCCTTTCCAATATGAAGAGATGATGACACTGCAGTAATGCTTCCAATAATCTACACACACAGAAAACACTTTACTTTTTATTCAAACACTTTAATAAACACAGGAATGTTTACTAATCTTCAATGCCGATACACCACAAAATAGTTAACTTTCCGACAAACACTTAAGTTACTACTATACGCGGATTCAGCATCTTTTCAAGTAATTAGAAATAAAGAAGAGAAAACAAACCTTAACAACCAAAGTTCGAAACGAAAAAATGCCAGGAGCATCAACGCCATTCAAATAAGCTTTGACTTCAGGAATACCTGATCCAGCAGCAGCAGGAGCTACAGAAGCCGTGATAATGGATGCGAATAGCGTAAGTATAAAATTAGACAGAGAGAACACAAGAAAACCCATCCCATACCTGCATACAGAAATTTCAGCAATCACATTTAAAAGAAGCTCATTGTTTAATTAATTGTTTAAACTTAAAAACAAAAAAGAGGATAAATACCTACTAGAAAGCATCATATTGGAAGTGATAACAAACTTAACACCAGCAATATTTTCAACAGCAAGATTATTAAAGAAACCAATCAGACTAACAATTATCCCAATCAAGAAACACAGCGACCACTTCATAAACAAATACTGAAATATCTGTAGCTTTCTACGCGTTCTCCAATCTTGCTTAAAGAAATCATTCTCAGCTATCCTGCAATTCAATAGATTAACAATTAAAGTAAAGTAAATTTAAAAAGAAATCAATAACTGAGAGAGATAAAACAATGAATTCATACTCGTAATCGAGAGATTCGATAGGGCATAGATTGGCGCCGACAATAGCGACCTGAGAAGTAGAATTGATGAGAGATCGTTGAGAAGTGAGTAACGGAAGTGTGAGTGATTCATTGTCTTGTTCTTCTTCTCCTTCTGCCGGTGCCGGTGCCGTTACTAATGCTCCGTTTATTGACATTTTGATTGTGTTTTGAAGAAGATAAAATTTCCTAGAAAAAGAATGGTTACAGAATTATTTTGAAGACGAAGGCCGTTAAATACGGAAGAAAAAAGAAGAAGAAAGTCTTAGGAGTTTTGTTAGTTAAGACTTGAGCACAAGTGAGACTGTTGAGTTTTTATACAGTATAACCGGATGTAAATTCTTTTGGTTTGCGCTTTCCTTTCGTACGTGTCTCGTATAACAACAATTTAGTCTGATCTCCACTTTTTGCTTGGACATAATTATTATAAAATAATCTCAGATTACATTAAATTAACAAAGCTAAACGATTTATAAATAATTATTTTTATTTTTTTGATGTTTGTTCCAATTTATTAGTAATCCTTCATCAATTAATTATGTTACTTAACTTTATCAAAAAATCTAATTATTAAAATTAATGATCTCTATATTAATTTATCTTTCATAAAAAAACTATAAATCATACAAATTTAAATAAATTTTGAAAGTAATTTGTGTGTGTATGTGCAATTTTTGTTTTAAATTTAAAATTAATGTTACTAATTTTTTAAATAGTGATAATTTTTATAAAAATGTTAATTATTATTATTATTAAAAATTTGTGTTAATATAAAATAAAAGTTGTTATAGCTAAATTATAAATTTATAAATTATTATAAATTAATTTTATAAATTTGTAGTATTTTTATATCTTTATGGACTTTTATTAGTAGATGCTAAATAAAATTTATTTATACAACCAGACTCGACAATTAAGTCAACCGAAATAGTTAAATGGTAGAGGCAGTAGCTATAAATTTAGGCATCACTTGGTTTTGTTTAAACTATCATTTATTAATTTTTTTTCTAATGACTCTCTATCTACATGTTGGGGGAAAAAAACTAATAATTTTATAATTTGATTATGTGTAAAATAAAAGTGTTTGTATGATATCGATAAAAAAAATAGGCCTTATTTGGTTTAAAATTATACACTTTTTGAAAAAAAAAAATCAAAAATTCAATACTCAAGAAATTAAAATGAGAGCTATTTAATAATTTCATTTTATTTACTTATCAACTTTCTAAAATTTTATATTTTATTTTAATTTATTAAACTTAAAACACAACAAAATCCTCACCAACTAATAAAAAGTTTAAGCTTAAATATATAATTACATTTTACATCTGTTTTATTAGAGAATTAGAATTTATTTAAGTTTTTATAGTAGGTTTGATATCTTAAAAAACCCTGACCTTTCATTCCCTTTTCAATCCTATCCTGACGTTGCAAATCTGTCAATTTTACTCTATTTTGCATTTTTTTCATTTTAATTGTACCCTAAAACATAAAATTGACTTTTTTTTATTTGGCAAAAATTCTCTAAATTGACCCTTTTTACATTTGATTAACTTTTTATATTAAATTGATCATTTTTAAAAAAAATTATTGAATTTTTGTCAAATAAATAAAGGTCAATTTTATGTTTTAGGGTACAATTGAAAGGATAAAATTTACAATTTTTCAACGTCAGAGTAGGATTGAAAAGGGAATGAAAGGTCGGAGTTTTTTAAGGCATTAAGGCTTTATAGTATAATCATTTGTCTTGTTTAATGAAAATTGGACCCTCAACATCCTAAAAAACGAATATGCAAAACATAAACTAAAAAAAAATAAGTATAAACTACTTTCTAAGAAATTATATTTCTGAGTATATTTATCTCAACCAAATGAATTTTGTTATATGTAAAATAGAATAGATATTTACTGTGAATGAAATAAAATAAAAATATTTGAATACATATTTTTAAAAAGTTAAAATAGTAAGATAAATGTAAATTGAAAAACAGTTTACAAAAAGTTAAACTTATGTAAATTTTGTTATAAGTCATTTTTCTAATCAAAGACAATTTATGCATCGCTTGATTGGGGATAAATAAATTAGAAAAATTATATTTTTCGAAAAATAGCAAATATTTTTTATGGGATTATTTTCCAAACACCTGTTTTATTTAAAGTATTTACACTATTTTAATCCATCTTTTCTTTTTATCCTACGTTACCTAATAAGCTAATTTATTTATAAAAAATACCCACTATATAAAGAAGGCTTATTTCATTTTAAGTTAAACTTTTATATAGGCACATTTTTTTCTCTCTCTTCTTTCTCTTCTCTCTCAAAATTCTCTCTTCTTTTCTTCTTCTTTTTCATTTGATTTTCAGTTTATCTCATCCGATTACTTTTACGTTCGTCTTTTCCGTTCGTCTTTTAGGTCGCACTTCCGTTCGTCTACTTCCGATGGATTTCTCGTCGTTTTCGGTCGTTTTTCCGTTCGTCTTTTCCGTTGGTCTCTTCCGTTCGCGCTATGGATTTCTCACCTCGTTTTTAGATTTGTGTAATTTTTTAGGTTTTTTATAATGATTTAAATATTTTGTAAATAAATTATTGTAGATCTATAATTTTTTGTTTATAAAATTGTTCTATTATTCATATAATTATTTATTTTGTCCTCTTTTATTCATAGATTTGTTTATTGCTATTGATTTTGTAAAGAAAAAATTGATTTATGGTGTATTTGTGTAATTTTATAATATATTTATGTTTTAGTGTATTTTTGGTGTATTTATAATATATTTTTGCCGTTTTTTAGTATATCTATGGTGCATTTACAGTGTTTATAGTGTATTTGCAGTGTTTATGGTGTATTTGCAGTGTTTCATGGTGTAAACCACAAAAAACACTACAAAATGACATAAATACACTACTTATACACTAGTCTACACTATATAAACACTATATATACACTACTGTTACACTATAAAAAATAAATAAAAATTCCAGGAAAAAATATATAAAAAATAAAAATTAACACTATATATCACTATATATACACTATATATACACTAATCTTACACTATATAAAAAAACTGTCTGCCGGTTCGGTCGGTTTGGTCGGTTTGGTTGACCGAACCAAAAAACCGAAAACTGAAATTGAAAAGCGAAAAAAATATTTATAAAATTAAAAAAAAAATGTATTTTTCGTAAATAAAAAAGTCAGAAAAAAGTCAAAACTTGCAATGTAAAGTTGTAATTAAAATGCCGAAACATGTATTTTGGCAAATTACGACTTTTTTGTTTGTTTCAATTTATACATTTTATTTTCCGAAAAAATAGATGTTTGACTTCCTTTTAATTAGGGAAGTAACTTCCCTACCAAAACCCAAGAAAGTAGAATTTTTCTAACATTTTTGTTGGATTTTTCTAATTTAACCTTAATTTGTTTTTCTAAAATTCATAGGAAAACTATTTTTATTTACTTCAAAAAATTTATCTATATTATTTTATAGTTTTTATATATAATAAAATTAAATATTCTTATTTAATGTTTTTATATTATGTAAAATTAAACTAAAAAATATAATTTTTAAATTTTAATATTTAAAAATTCTCTCAAATAGTACTTAAATCGTAAAATAAGAGCTAATAAGCAAAAATTAAATTATTTACTGCTCGATTGAAAAAAGAAGCTACTTATTTGTTTAACAATATACAAATTATTAAAAAGATATTTATGTCTTTTAATTAAAAATATAATATATTATATTAAAATCAATTTTGTATGTTCTGAGAAGTAAAAAGTTGAAACAAGCAACATTTATCAAACTTTTTGGCAAGTTAACTTCCCAAAAACTATACTTCACAGGAAGTTAATTTTTCGGAAATTGCTATAAAGCGGATTAAGTGAGGTTTTAAGCTCTCAACTATCTTAAAAATAAAGAACAAATATTAAACCAAACAGAAAAAAATTATAAATTTCAAATGATTTTATTTTTTAACCTATATACTTCTAACCGAACTATCATTTAAATATTAACATTTAAAAATTATAAATTTTTAAAGTCAAATATTATATTAAAGAAATCTAGAATAATCTATATACATTCTAAATTTTATTAAATATCATAAATCATAAATTTTATTTTTATTTTTATTTTTATTTGTATTTGTTTTTTTAATACAACTTTAATGTTTTCGTTTGAACGATTGACAAGTTCGATGTTGGGCAGGACTTATCCACATTTGGATAATCTATATACATTGTTAATAAATAAACATACAATAATTGATATATGTCATACTCAAATATCTAATATGAATAGTATGTGTAGATCAACTATTGGTCCAGATAAAGATTAAACAGATTTATGATTTTGAAGTCATCACGCATACATTATAGGCCTAATCACTCAAAAACCCCTCACCTTTAAACTTTTTTTCAATTCTACCCCGACGTTGAAAATTTGTCAATTTTACCCACTTTTAAATTTTCTGTTTTCAATTGTACCCCAATATTTAAATTTTTGTTAATTTTTTTACTTAAATGATGAAATCATTCAATTAATTAAGTGTAAACATGAAATTAAATTCTTTTTTATTCAAAAAAGTACAAATAAGTCCTTTATTTTTAAAAACTAACTAAAAACCATAATCAAATTAACACTAATTTAAATTCTTAATTAATTTAACTAAATTTAAATAAATTTTAAAAATATACAATTAATATATGCGAGACATGTAGAATGTTTTAAACAAATTTCCAAACGCAAAAGACGTTAATTTAATTTTTCAGGGTACAATTGAAACACAAAAATGCAAAATAGGGTAAAATTGACAAATTTGCAACGTCAGGGTATGATTGAAAAGGGGCTAAAAGGTCGGGGTTTTTTAAGACATTAGGCCTACATTATAAGTCGTTTATCATATTTAAAAGGCCAAGCCCATTTAGAAGCCCCTGTGCTTTACACTTTTTTTTTATAGGTTCTTATACTTTATTTTTGTATTATCTGATCTCTCTACTTATCTATTTTTATTTTTCAGGTCCTGTTTGAGTTTTTTCCAGTCATTTTGTGTGACTGGAGAAAACAAAAAATATAAGTATAGGGACTGGAGGAAAAAATATTTGTAAGTAGAGGGACTGGAAAAAACTCAAAAAGGACCTGAAAATCGAAAATAGGTAAATAGAAGGACCAGATAATATAAAAATGAAATATAAGGACCTACGGAAAAAAAGTGTAAAGTACAGGGGCCTTTAAATGAGTTAAGCCTATTTAAAATTAAATAATTGTATTTTTACTCTCTTTTATAGTTTCTTTAAGACTTATTATATGTCCATAATATATTATTTTGAAATAAGAGGTAATTAAACGGACAGAACCAGCCTTTTAAGGTGAAGTGGTGACCGTTCTCGTAAATTTTCAGAAAATACAATTTAATACTTCATCTTTTAAAAAAAATAAAGTCATCAAATTTATTTTTTTTATATAATTGTCCACTAATTTTTTATTATAAAAAAATAAAATTAATAACTCTAAATTTTTATTTAATTGGTCCGCTCTAAATTCAAATATTTTTTTTAAATAAAATAATCAATTGGAGAACTAATATAACATAAAAATAAACCAAAGCGTTGATTTGAATTTAGCCATTACTATTCATATTACTTTGTCATGATGTCTAAAAACTTCAAACGGGACAAACTCATTAAAGCAAACAATGAGACATTGAAAAAGTTTATACGATATAAAATTATTTTATTATATTTTTACGTTAATTTTTTTTTGCCCCTCCATTTCAAATTTTCTAGTTCCGCCCCTGAATAATTAGATATTTATTTATTGTGAAACCTTCTGTAATTTAAATTTTTGTAATTTATGGGTTCTTAACTATTAAAATGTATTTAAAAAAACTCTTAAAATTTAAATTCTCTAAAATACAAATATTTAATGGGTGTTTGGTGCAACTGTTTAAATGTAAAATATAAATTTTATAATTAATATATTTAAATTAAAACATTACAAATATTAAAAGTAATTATATTATTAAGATCATTTAGTATATTAACATGAACAACTATTAGATCACGCCAAACAAAAATTATATATCGGCCTACCAGTGGCGGAACCAGGACTCCAATTTAGGAGGGTCAAAATTTTTACGTTTGACTATTTAAAAAAAAAACGGCTGTAAAACAGTTTAAATGTGTCAATTTACAGTAAAACTGCCCCTAAAGATAAAAACCGCCCCTAACACATGTAGAGGCGGTTTCTAGGGGCGGTTATAACCGCCCCTACTATAAAAAAATCCCAAAAATTAATTTTTTTCCCGGCGAGGAGGGTCGGCCGACCCTCCTCGACCCTCCCTAGTTCTGCCCCTGCCTATGACTATCAGCTATTGATAATCAATGACAACTAAATAGCAGCAACCAAACAACTCCTTTATAAAATTTAAAATGTATAATATTTTAAGAGCACTTGCAAAATAAAACGTATTGATAAGCAAATTTGCAAAAATAATGATAATAATGAGTACTCTTGCGCGGGTGGGTAGTACATGTTACAGTGTTACTCCTTTTCTGGTAAAGTGAAATACAGTAATCAAAAGAATTTGGTGTTTGAAATTATTAAAAGTAAAAAAATTGTGATCTAATTGTAAATCACAATTTTTTTACTTTTAATAATTTCAAACACCAAATTCACAGTATTTTTTATTTAGTTTTTAATTAACCATTGTATCAAATTATAACTTTAACTATTTAAAGATTGTCGAATTTATTATAATATTACAGCCAGCGTTTTCCTGAATTTTTTTTGTTAATTAAAAAATGAATAAAAAGTAAAATATCAATCATGATAAATAATAAAATTTAGTGATAAAAGTATATATTGTTCAAGTCTTAAAAAAATAAACATCTCTTTATAATAATAAATGAAGTTAATCAAAATTATAAATCTATTTTTATCTCAATGATTTAAAACAAAATATGAAGTAATAGAGAAAGGAACACAAATTAATGGATGAACGAAGCCTATGAAAGCAGGAAATTTCGTTCATAGGGCAGTTTCTTGGAAGCCAAACAAAGAAAGGGAAAATTAGTAAATGTAAATTCCCCATTTAAATCCAATTCCATTTATATTAATATTCGTAATTTGTAATTTGTGGCTGTGCCTCAACCCTATCCATTAGTACTTATTTAGTTATTTTTCTCGTTGCCTTTGTTTTGCCAATTGAGAACTTTCCCTCTATTCATATTATTACTACGGTATAGAAATATATATGTAGTATTTATTATTGGTCCTTTGGAGAATGATTGGTATGTGTGGCCACAATAGTTATTTGATTTTAGGTATGAGTTGGAGAAGAAAATGACTGCTTATGACATTTTGTTGTGGTAATTAAGTAATATTGAGATAATTTGGAGGGATTAATTTAGATAAATGTAACATGAATTATTACATCTAAAATTATAATGAATTTAACAAAATAAATACCATATATGAACAAAAATAATATTAGTTTGATCCAATAATTTTATGAGTGTCGATACTACTCGAATAATAAATGAAACAAATGACCGGCCTTAAAATTACACATCTTAGCCTTTTATTTTTATTTTACAATATATTAGTCCATTTTTTAAATATTTATCATTTCGATTATATCAAAAAAAATTAATTGTTATCAAATTTCTATGTAAATTTTATATTGCTATAAAATAATTATGATTTTTATTCCGATAGAGACTAATTTATCATAAAAATAACTTAAATATGGATTATATTTTGCTTATCATTTATTGGTTAGATTAGAGTTGTGGGGGAAAAGTAGATCATGTGATGCATTAAAACAAATAGCAGCAATTGACTATGATTAAATACCTTTGTTAATAAAAAAAGACTATGATTAAATAGGATCATAGTCCACAATGATCTACACATTTTAATAAAAGGTTTTATCATTTATTGGGGACCAGAGCAAAGTCATCAATGAGTGACTATATCTTATAATATTTCATACTTGTAATATTCAATTATTGAACACATCTACATTATATTGTCAAAAATAACCAGAAGATATGCTCATTTAAGGATGGCCTAGCAATCTCTGTTAATTATTTTATTTAGGGTTAATTACATATAAAATCACAACATTTACACAAAATTGCAAAAATAACACGACCTTTAAAACGTGGCAATTCAGGGCACCACCTTTCATTTATTTTCAAAAACAACATGGACACATTTTTAATGGCATTTTTGCTGATGTGGCAAGACACGTGGCACTCCCATCGGGTGTCCAAGTAAGCAAAATTTTATCTAAAAACGTGTCCATGTTATTTTTGAAAAGAAATGAAAGGTGATGCCCTGAATTAACACGTTTTAAAGGTCGTGTTATTTTTGAAAATTTGTGTAAAGGTGGTGATTTTATATGTAATTAACCCTTTTATTTATTATAGCTTTAATATTTACAACACGACAATGGACTGACACGTTTTTATTATTTAATCCAATTTTTAATAAGGTGACAGATTGTTAAAATTATTTTACTTTCCAGACATAATAAAAAATGAGAGCTAAAAAAAATATGAACTTTTTGACTCATATAATTGCTGAAATGCTAAGTCTTGCACATGCTATGCCTATAATTGGCACAATCCATTTTAATTATCTCCTTAATCACATTTTCAGAGTTCAATTTAAATATACTTTGAATTTTGTTAACAAATTCAATCAAAGACTAGTTTTATTTTACAAATTTATCAGTACCTTAATAATTAAATAGAATATTTGTTATACAAAATTAAAATTAATTTGATTTTTCATGTTTTGAAAAAGTTAAAGCCCATTATCTGCTCTTTTATGTAATGAATTGTTTTAATGATTTAAGAATTTGGTTAAATATTTTATATGTAAATTAAAATTAAAATAATAAAATCAAGTCAAAATTCAATATCTATTGTCTTTTAATTAATGAAAATTTAATTTTGTACAGTGGCATTAATTTAAAGAGCATATTAGAGTTATTCTTACTTGAAATTTAATTATGAAATTTTCTAAAAAGATAAGGTCATACAAATTCATAAACTTTATATGTTTTTTCAATTTAATCACATTTTTTTAAAACTTCTCATAAAAATACACAAATTTTTATTTTTTTTCAAATTTATATACGGTGCTGACGTGACATTCATTCATTGGTGCAATTTGCTGAGGTGTAAGTCATTTTTAACCAATAAATGAGTGACAAATCAGCACCGTGAATGAATTTGGAAAAAAGAATGAGAGTTGGTGTATTTTTATGAGAAATTTTAAAAAACGTGATTAAATTGAAAAAATGTGTAAAATTAGTGAATTTTTATAATATTAACCTTTTTTTTTCAAAAATATTAACCTTTTTCTTAACTATGTACTTATCTCCCATTATGATTTTCTCATAAATGCCTGTGTACAATAATGATTTAAAATTTATTTAATTTGCAACACAAAAAATACTACACTGTTCTGTACCTGCTAATATGCTTACCCCAACAATTTTTTATGTTCAAAAACAAATTTGTGTTGCAACTTTATCCCATATTTCTTTTAAAGAAAGGAGGGAGTAATTTTGGGAAAAGCAAAATAATGATAATAAATTATAAAATAATTATTTTAATTACAAACAAAACGATTTATTTTAATTTCTTTATATAGATAATACGTCTTTACTAAAGGTAAAATTTTGAATTATATATATCAACATAAAAGAAATAGACAACTCTATAGCCAAAGAAATTTGCTGTAAAACACATAGTCAAAAATAGGCAAATGTTGTAATATTGGTTATGATGCTTAAAAATTTGCCTATTATCTCTTTAAAAGAAAAATAGCCTAATTCTATCTTGAAACATATGTCAGATACAATTACTATTGAAGTGGGCTAATTCCCCATTGTTTCTGCGTATAAATGCACATGTGTTTACATATATGTCGAGTCTTTATATTTAATATCAATTAATTTGATAATAAAATTAATTTATATGACCAATAAATTTTGGTTAAGAAAATAAATTAATATTTAAATTAATATATTGTAGAATTTTTTTAGGAAGAAAGGATCAATTCGCCCCCTCAATTTGGCACAAAATATTAACAAATTCATTCTCGAGCACAAAAGATCAAACTGATCCAAAAGTTTGTCATTTCGTGTAAAAAAAAACTTTTCGCCCACTCTTGTTAGCAACAACTCGCAAGTACGATACTGCACAAGTAGTAAATCCGCAAGTACAGATATTAATCCCACGACGACAAATTTGAGTTAACACACCAATTTCATTTTATATCTTTAATCCGTTTATCAAAAGAAGTTTTGAAATATTTAACAACTAAATTAACCAATTAAGTATCTTAAACTAACAAATAGAAACTAAAAAAACAATTAAAAGAGTAAATAACTATAGAAAAGCGATTAAAAAATAAAGGGGGTAAAACAAACGGATTTAAATGCTCAAAGGTTGATATTTTCATCTAATCGTTGATGTCATAGATAATGAATTTCATGGTAAACTACAAGAACCGAGTTTTTCTAAAGCACCAATTTCCGCTCTCTCGATCCTCAAAGAACGACACAATTACTAATCAACCAAATAACTAACATCCAACTCACTCTCGTGATTCCAATTAGTCAATCAGAAAACAATTATTAAATAAACTCTATTATCTAAATCTTAACTCGCTTTAACGATGTTAAAATTTAGATTCCTAACTATCTGGTCCATTCAATTAATATTTTCTCAATTCATTAATTAAAACAAAAAATACTTTAGAACATAACTTAAGCAAACATTATACCCAATAATTAGAACATGTAAATTAAGTCATTCCATTCAATCCTAATCACATAACAATCATATGTCCATATCAACCTCCAACTATGGATTTAACTACTCATATAAAAAAAACACAAATAAAGCCATAATATAAAAAATAAAACATGATTAAAGAGTTTTTATCTGGATTTGTCAAAAACAGAATAATAGACTTCAATAATTAATAACAAACTTCAATCCCGTAAGATTAAGAACAATCAAAACAAGAACAAAGTGCTGGAAATATTTTATAGAAGCTACAAAACCTCAAAATGTGTGCTCATCCTAAAATTAGATAAAAATGAGCCTTATATAGATTTTTGCCAAAAAAACTTAAATATTAAATATTAAAACTTAAAAATTATATTTTTTTATTTGAATTTTACATAATATAAAATATTTACTTATTATAAATAACAATTATAAAATAATATAAGTATATTTTTTGAAATAAATAAAAATAATTTTATATGAATTTTTTTTAAAATAAGAAAAGAATTAAGATTAAATTAGGAAAAACCAACAAAAGTGTTAGAGAAGTTCTACTTCCTTGGATTTTGGTAGGGAAGTTACTTCCCTAGTCAAAGGGAAGTTACTTTCCTAGTCAAAGGGAAGTCAAACATCCAACTTCCCGAGAAGTAAAATGTAAAAATTGAACCAAGCAAAAAAAATTTGTTACTTCCCGAAAAGTACAACTTCCCTTATCTATTTACCCCAAACCAAGCAAGGCCTAAGTCTAATAGGGATTAAAGAGGAAGTGGGCCAGACTGAAGTCCACAGGTGAATCAAGTCAAAAACTGAAATCTTCTTCAGATAAGTAAATGCATCGGCCGAGACATGCATTTCTCTGCCATCGTTCTCCTTCCTCTGTTCTCGTTTAAGAACGGTATCTGTCTTCGTTTATTGGGTTAGGTTTTATTTCTCATGTTCTTATGTGTTTGTTTATTACCCAGGGTTTTAGTACTACATTACCCATACTCCAGTGCTGGTCGCGATCTCTGAAATTGGGCCGTGACACTCATGTTCTTATTAACACTGATATAAAGAAATCGCCGATGGAGAAGTTGGAGGTCCAAACCGACGCTGCCATTGTCTCCATAAAAACACCGCCGATGTTGTTGCTCTTCTCTTTTTAGATAGGGATGAAGGCAAAAAAAAACAGTGAGACTGAAAGAGAAATTGCGGTTAGCTGCTAGAAGTGGTTCCGTTGGTAAGTGGTGCCATGGTTATTGCCGTTGTTGTTGTTGATCCATGGTTATATACAAGGTGTAGCGACTGCTACCCTTAAACTAAAGATATATGGTGTGGTGGATTAGGTTTAGGTTTAACTGGGTTTTCATTTAGATTAATTAGATCTAAATATAGGTTTGATTAGGATAATTAGTGTTAACTATGGTTTTAATTAAAACTTAATTAAGTTTAATTATGTTTTAGTTAGAATTTTAATTAATTTGGTTATTATAGTACTCATTATGTCTCATTAAGATAAAAAAGTAGTGCTTTTGTAAAAATTAAGAAACTCATTAATTATAATTGATATATTTAAATATTCCTACACTGTCCTTTTTTTTTAAAAAAAGTTAAGTATTATGAAGCTATTGCATTTAATGCTCATACACCAAAATTATGGGAGTTGTTTGATACTCCTTCCGTTTTGAAATAGTTGTCGCTTTAGAGAATTTTTTTTGTTTCAAAATACTTATCACTTTAGAATATCAATAAAGCATTTATTGCTATATAATCCTTATTAATTCATGGAAAACATACACAAATATATACAAAGGGTCATAATAATAAATGTCAACAAATTTCAAAAAAGGCTAACTTAGTAAAAATGTTTATAAATTTAGATATATTTATTGCTTTCTTAATTTGTGTGCAAATGGCTAAAATGACAACTATTTTCAAATGGAGGGAGTAATTTTATTCTAAATTATCAATAAATATGGTTATTTTTTTTATTTTTATGGGACAAAAAATGGATACTTTTTTTATATTTATGGGGCAGGAGGAGTAATTGTTAATTAGGAGTAATTAGGTTAGATTAATTAGGGTTTAATTAGGTTAATTAGGAAAAAAGAGCATAAAAATCCCTAACTTTTTATTAATTAGAGTTTTAATAAGTTAGTTAGGGTTAACTATAGTTAATTAGAGTTATCATGTAATATTACTCTCTTAGTCTATTGGAGGGGTGAGTTTGATATGAAATGACAAATTTATGGATATGTTTGACTCTTTTTGTTTGAATTTTTTTGATATTTTGTGCCAAATTGAGGAGGTAAATTGATCATTTGTTAATTTTCCTACACTATGATCAATAAAGTAAGCAAAACAAATGTGGTAGTCGGATTGAGAGATGGGCAACTGAATACATAAGGAAAAATTATTAAAAAAATCTAAAAAATGAGAATTTTCTTTATAAAAATACATGCTTCTCAAAAAGTTTATATTTCATACTTAAAAAAGTTTATAAAAATACGAAATAGATTTTTATGTTTTACATATTGTATCAAAAATGTATCGGATGTATCAAACATGTATTAAAAATATATTTTTTTATATTAAAAGAAATATGTAAATTATATAATTTTTTTAATTTTTAAATACATTTTAATTTTTTTAACTAAGTATAGACATTTTTTTTAAATTAAGTGATTTTTTAGTATCTCAATACATAAGAAATTGCTGGGCCAAATCTTAGTCAGTGCCAAGATAGGCAACCATATTCAGGGCTTTACTCGTAAGTCTATCCTAAACCTGTTCATAGGCTTGGGTACCGGGCCCGCCCGCCCAGACCCGTTTTCTTAGGGCTGGGCTTAAACACTAATTTTTGGTCCAAAGTTCGGCCCGAGTTCGAACCCGAAAAGCCCGATTTTTTTATGGGAGGATTGAACTTTTAATATTATAAAAAAACAACGTCAGCCCGTCCAAATTCGGTCCGATCCCGTAAAAATAGTGAATTAGAGCCGGATTTGGATAGTATATTCAAAGTCTGAAACGGGCTTAGGCGGGCTTGGGCTTGTCATTGAAAAAGTCAAACCCGCCTAAACACCACCCGAGCCCGTCCAAACCAGGCCCATAAACATGTCTAAGTCTATCCCGACTAACCCCAACATAATTCTTAGAGGTGGTATATGGCCCATATTAAGTTTGGTTGTTTTGAAGTGTTTATTAGCAAACAAATGCACACTGCTTGTAAAATAGTTACATTTAAATATTGAGCAAATTACTACGACAACTCTCACATTTGACATAATTTACAGTTTAGTTTTCAAATAACAGAGACTAAAGTGTGAATTGTGTTAAATACGAAGAGTTTTATAATAATTTGCTTTTAAATATTTAATAGAAAAACAATACAAAAATAAGAGATACATTCTACTTGTATAATATAAGAAATATACTTCTTCCGTCCCAAAACAATAGTTAATTTTTTTTTGGTCCCAAATAGTTGTTCATATTTCTAATAAAACACTATTTAAAGTGTTGATTTTTCCATATTACCCTTATTTAAAGTTTATTATTTGATATTATTATTTTAAAAAATAAATAAATTATAATATTTAATAAGGGCATGATAAGCAAAATAAAAATAAAATTGTAAAAGTTATGGTATAAATTGTATTTATTAAACTGTATGAAAAGAAAAAAGTGAATTACTATTGTTTAAGTTATATAAAAAAGAACTATTGTTTAAGTTATTAATTTAGATCTCTTAAATAGTTAATGTTTTTATATCGTTATTATTGTAACATTTTAAAGATATTTTTCCATTATTGTTTATAAATTTGTACTCATCTTTTATTTTAGCAGTTGCCTTTTCTCTTTTTTCTTACACTTTCTTGGTACCCAGTGACGGACCTATGCTATGACCTGTGGTGGCCACTACCCCCTCAAAAAGAAATGGTCCAATTTCCATTAATCTTGTTTATAATGTAAGTGGCAAGTAACTTAATGCATGTGATTTTTAATATTGTATCTCTAAGAATGTTGAGTTGAGATTAGTAACTCCTCATAAACAACATTACATATTCGTCTTCTTTCTAATAGCACTTGGGTACAACAATTGTAATTATAAATTTATAAAATAGTTATTTTTCAAGCTATTTTTATAAATACAGTCGACCCTCTAATAATTAATATTCTATAAACTAATAATTCTAATAATTAATAGAAAATTGAGAGAACCAACTTCGTTCCACGTCGGATAATTAATAATTCTATTATTTAATAATTAATAAAATTTAAAATATATTCTACATGAATATTAATTATTAGAGAGATTTTTTTAAAAAAAATACTCCCTCCGTCCCATAAAGATAGAAAAAGTACCACCTTTTTTTGTCCCATAAAAATAGAAAAAGTAGAGTTAGTTAACTCAAAAATTATCAAAATACCCCTACATGCTTATCATAAAACATTAAATGCATATTTTGAAAAGATAAACAAATGAGTTATAAGTGCTATAATTAGTAGAGTGGCTTTGGGAAATGTACATAACTAATAAAGTACAAAGGGTAATTTAGACAAATTATCACAAATTACCTATAAATAACTACTTTCTTAATTCTTGTAAAATGGGTACTTTTTCTATCTTTACGGGACGGAGGGAGTACATAACAATTGATGATTTATTTGAGGCAATACTAAACTTAATTCATAAAGTGGAAGTTAAAATACCATCAAATTATGACTTATTCTTTTGAGAAATTTTAAAAGAAATTATTAGATAAATAAATTAAAGTAAGTAAAGTATCTCTAATATAAAAAATATTAAAAATTATTTTACTTTATGAATACAACTTCTTAATAGTTATTTTTTGGTTTCATATCAATTGATATTTTTTAAATTGAGTGATTGTAAAATGTATTTAGTTAGTTTTTTATAATATAATATTAATATTAGGTCTATTAATGTAGATGCTTTAAAACATTTTTTATAATTTTTTATACAAATTTAATAAATTAATAATTCTAATAACTAATAAATTTTTGATCCACCATGTGTATTAATTATCAGAGGGTCGACTGTATATATTTGGTTTAAGCCGGAGCCAATTAAATTACAATTTTAATATTTTTCGCAATTAAACTAAACTAATCCATCAAAACATTTAATATTTTAAACCGAATTGTACGAGATCAACAAACTCACTTGATCTTTTAATTCATATAATTTTATGAGTTTAATTTAATTTTTTAATTTCTAAAAAATATACTAAAAAAATACATATATAATAATTTAATAGGCAAACTCAATTGCATACAATTTTTTTAAATTAGATCGTGTTATTATTAAAATTCGGATTGGCCCCCTCAATATTATATGTCTAGATCCGCCACTGTTTGTACCTTTCAACATTTTCTCATTCATTGACTGTTCTACTGTTCTTGATATTTCTCCATAGCATTTGTCGTATATACAGGTTTTATTTTCCGTTACAGTAATTATCAGTTGTCATACATACTCTATGAACATTTTCAACCTATATCAATTTCTTTTGCTAAACCCACTTTAAAATTTCTAAATTATACGGTTTTAGTTCATCAAGTTCTTTAATTTTTATTTGACTTTCTCAAATTTCTAAATTTTTATTGTTTAATTCATTAAACAGATCTTTATTTAAGAACCTAATTAACCAAAAAACAAAGTTGTAAGGATTTGAGGAAGTCAAATAAAAGTTAAGAGATCTAATGAATTAAAAAATAAAAGTTAAAAGATCTGAGAAAGATAAATAAAAATTAAAAAACCTAATAAATCAAAATAATATAGTTTAGAGATCCAAAATGAATTTAGCCATTTTTTTCAATGAAAAACCATCTCTATAAACAGCGGTCGGTGAACTTTTGTCTTACCTATTTTAAAATCTTTGATGGAATTAAAGTTTATAAATTAAATTTTATTCTTTTTATAAAGATTTTAGACCTCCGCCACAAATGTGTCACTAAAATGTAATCGGCTCAACTTTAACGGTTAACATACTGAATCAAGTATGAACATATTAAAATTCGGTTTAGCTGAATATGCACAATTCATGTTAGTTTGATTTTATTTTATTGTTTTCAAAAGTATACCATGAGATAAAATAAGAACTAAATCACATTAGTTATTCTTATTAAATTTTTATAGGTTAACTAAAATTTATAATTTTCTTTAATTAAATTCGACGCGGATCAAGTAGTTTTGGACATCAAATATATATAGTAATTAAATTAGTATACACATTAATTTACATATACTATATCCACAGATATTTATACAACTAACTTATATAGTTTAATAAAAATCAATTTATAAATTTAATTTATGGATATTCTTGCCATTTATTTGCAATGATATGAATGGAACAAAATGATTTTTTCGAAAAGAAAATAGTAGAAAAGTGGATGACCGAACGAAAAACACCAAAAAGGAAGGAAATTCGATAGTTTGAGATGTCGGCCAACCGACCCTTTCACTTACTTTGTTGCAATACCCAAAAACCCTATTATAGTCTCTTTGATTTCAACGATATTTCACTATTTCATTTACTAGTTTCTTTGTAATCTTGCAGTTGAACAAAACCCAGTAACTGAAATGTCGTTTTTCTTTGGATTAGCTCTGGGTTTTGTTGTTGGACTTGCTATCATTATTGGGTTTGTCAAGTGTGAGAATGCAAGATCCAACCGTCGTTCTCATCTTGTTAGTGTTGTTCCATTTCATTATCTTTATTTGTTCATTGTTTTCCATTTTCTTGGAGTTTTGATTATTGGGTTGTTTTGCAGGCCACTACCGTAGCTGCTTTTGCTAGAATGACAGTGGCAGATTCAAGAAAAATCTTGCCTTCTGAATTTTACCCTTCTTGGGTTGTTTTTTCTCAGCGCCAGAAGGTAACTTCCTTTACTTACCACTTACCACTACTCTACTCACTCATTTTCACTGTTAAAGTTACTGATTTGGTTATGTATTTGTGTTCCTTCAGCTGACTTGGCTTAATCATCATCTCACCAAGATCTGGCCTTATGTCAATGAGGTACTAACTTCTGTTTTATGTCTGTATTTCTGGGTATTTGGTGTTAATGTAAAATGTTAGGTTAGGCGTTCAGGTTGGTCAATTGGGAGATTAAAAGGGAGTTGTGAAGTTACTGGTTTGGTGTAGTTTGTATAGGATTTAAAAGTCGTGTGTTTGTAGGCAGCTTCTGAGTTGATAAAGGCTAATGTGGAGCCTGTTCTTGAGCAATATAGGCCGGTGATATTGTCATCTCTAAAGTTTTCCAGGTTTACTCTCGGAACTGTTGCACCACAGTTCACAGGTTAGTTTTGCTCCTTGGATTACATGGTATTGCATTTGTAATTTTTAGTTTATGGGTCATTTTACTTTCAACTTGAAGTTAATTTGATCAATATGATCTATTTACTTTCTCTTCCAACTAGAATTGCATGTGGAAATGTCGATTTGATTTTCTTCTTGGGGTCAAATGTTGTCAAATCATCCTTATGAGTTTGTTGAGATTCTGTTGAAAATTTATTTGCAAGCAATTTTAGTTACCGTAGCGGTTTTAGTTTTTCTGTTCAACTAGGGAATTTTCATGCATGACTTTCTGTCTTTGAGAAAAACAGAATTTAGCCGCACAATTTCACATGCTTGGATAAATATTTTCTAAAGATGAACAAACGGGTCATCCTCATTTATCTCAAGCTCTTACATATCAATGTTATTATCTAGGAGTTTCTATTCTTGAAGATGATGGGAGTGGTGGCATCACCATGGAGTTGGAAATGAACTGGGATGGGAATCCAAGTATAATTCTTGATATTAAGACTAGACTTGGTGTTTCCTTGCCTGTGCAGGTAAATATTTTAGACATTTTCTGCCATTTGTAGAAAATAATGTTTTGAAATATCAACTGTTTCTGAGGGTAACCAACCACAATGTCTTTCAGATTTTTCATTCTGATCCACTTTAATTCATGCTAAGGCTTACTCTGCTCCACCTAGACTTCTGAAGGAACCTAAGTCTAAGTTGTGAGATGGGAGTTATTTAATCTTCATTTGACACTACTACAGTAGCACTTTTTCCTAATGGATACCTTATAATTAGGTCAAATTCTTAGAGTATTATCCTTTAAAAAAAATGTAGCAATCAATGTTTATATGTCTTTCTTTTTATAAAAGATTTGTCTTCATTTGGCAACTGCTGGTTTGCCTTAAGGAATTGTGTATTTATCTATCAAATCATGCTTTATTCTCTTTCTTCTCTTCTGTTCAGGTGAAAGATATCGGATTTACTGGGATTTTCAGGCTGATCTTTAAGCCACTAGTCAATGAGTTTCCTTGTTTTGGAGCTGTTTCTTTTTCTCTTCGACAAAAGGTATAGAATATCTTAAGCTTTAGATGTTTTGGATTAATGATTGGTAAAGGATATCTAAATTCATGCGTAGAACAATGCACATATTTCAAGCTCATAAGAACTTGTGAGAGCAAAGATTGAGACCAAGGGAGACGGAGTTACTTAAACATAAAGAACAGGATTTTGAAGTAATAAACAAATTTTTCTTATTGTTCCTACCCCCTATCAAAATTACATGTATTATGGAAACACACATGCCCATACAGATGCAGACAGACGAAGGACTCATCTTTTATGGTTGACTTTGGGTTTCTGACTTGCAGAAAAAGCTTGATTTGACTCTTAAAGTTATTGGTGGTGATATATCAACAATTCCAGGACTTCAAGATGCGATTGAGGTTTGTGAAACTTATTATTGCCTTATATGAAAAATCATTTTATAATAGATTATTATTTCATTGAGTGAAGTATTTTGCTTGCCATTTCTTAAGGTAAACAAACAGAATATTTATAATCCATTTGAATTTCTATTCTCAGTTTCTCAGCCGTGTCTTTAATGTTAGGCTGCTTTCCACCAAAATTAGGTTGGTGTTTTCTAGTGTTGAATATACAAGTTTTTCCACATCAGTAGAGATTGTATTAGATTGTTCTCAACACAAAAAATTAAGGACAAACTTCTGCTACTGTGTCTTTTAATTGTGTTTGGAGGCCAGTGAAATGGAGTCACTTTAATAGTTCATCAATTTCAACATTGATTCAGGCCGCAGCGTGTATATGCTGCAACTGCAAGCTTAAGGTCATGTTGAACTTGGGTGACAACTAGGCTTCTATTTTTATTTCAAAGACTAAGCATCACGATAATGTTACTGGTTCTTGAACAAAAGTTAGTTATTTGATCGTGATTTGGAATGGGCTTTTCTTTGTAGCATGTTGCATTCTCTTGTTCAATTGTATCTGGTAGCTTGAGTTGTTGTATTTGCATTCTTCAGATGGAACTCCTCGGTAACTATAAATTTGCATTCAAATTTAGACAATATTTGGTTCGAGAAGTGAGTTTGTTGCAGCTTATATACATCACGGTCGTATCTTAACAAGTTTTGGACTCCAGTTATGTAATCAGATAAACAGTTATGAACTCGAATTGGCCAATTTAATATAATTTGAAAAGCGTCGCTGGTTTCCTTCATTTTGTATAAGCATGTGAATGGGTTTAGTTTTTTTTTTTGAGAGAGAATGGGTTTAGTTAATGCTCGTTTGCAAACTATGGTGGCGAATGATCAGGGGTCACTTTTTCCTTTTGTGAATGATGAATCAGTGGACTAGTTCTAGTCTGATTTCATAGATTATCTAATTTTAGTATAACGAGATAATTTTCTATACAGGGCACAATAAGGGACGCTATTGAAGATTCTATCACCTGGCCAGTTCGGAAAGTCATCCCAATTTTGCCTGGGGATTACAGGTATTCTTGTTTTTTTATCCCTTTCTATTAATACAGTAATACTAAAGAAGGGTACTAAGAGTCATTTCACTAATATATACAGTCATATGAATATATATGAATAGTTGCAACCTCACATTGAGAGGTTTATAGATGTAGGCAGTAGTTTTCTCTCTGAATCATTGAGCTGTTTAGACTTCAGAGAAGTATTGGTGGTCCATTTTCCTTTGATTAGTTGGGGAGAGTATGTCAGCTGTAGTCTTGGTGGTTTTTATTGGTTTCTGCAATCTTTGTTTCTAATTATTCATGTAAATATCTTATAAATATTGTTTTTCAGTGATCTAGAGTTGAAGCCTGTTGGGATATTGGAAGTGAAGCTTGTACAAGCAAAGGAGCTGACAAACAAAGACCTCATTGGGAAATCGGATCCCTTTGCTGAATTATACATACGTCCTATACGTGACAGAATAAAAACCAGCAAAACAATCGTAGGATAGCTTAAAACACTATCTCTTATTTTGCTCGACTTGATGGACAGTAATTTCATGTTCTTTCCCTTGCAGAACAATGAGCTTAACCCAATTTGGAATGAACACTTTGAATTTATTGTTGAAGATTCTTCCACTCAACACTTGGTGGTAAAAATATTTGATAACGAAGGGCTGCAGGCTTCTGAGCTCATTGGATGTACTCAAGTGCAGCTAAGTGAGCTGCAGCCTGGTAAAGTGAAGGATGTGTGGTTGAAGCTGGTTAAAGATTTGGAGGTCCAAAGGGATAATAAAAACCGAGGGCAGGTGAGAATGCATACTGCACTGCTTGAGAATCATATTACTGTAAAATTATGCAGGAGTTCTCTCTTTTCACTTTTAATAAAAAGACAATTTTGGTTTTCCTTCTTTCGCTTGCCAATGTTATCCTCTACTTACCACTTTTCTTAGCCGAGACAAGTTCCGCTAATTAGACTTAGCTATTAGCTATTATCAAAAGATTGCACTGTCTTAACCAGTTGTCTGTAAAAGATACTTGGACGTATAATTGAGCTGGTTGTTACTATTTCATGAACCTATTGGCTGAGGTTCTTAGTCTTGTGATTCTATAAGTCTCATTTATTTTTATCAAGGATTGTCGAGTATGTTGTTGCTGGGATTATCTTATATTGTGAAATCTAAAGGTTTTAGTTGCTTCAGTGTCTCTCTGATTATTTTTACAAGCTAAAGGAGAATTTGATGGTTCCATTTATTATTCGGAGAAGAAGAGCTTATACAATCCTACATACACACACAAGCTTATTCACAGTCAGACTTGGAGAAATAATGTTTTTGACACTCATATTTAAGATGCAAGCTGTAGGTTCAGTAATTAATGTAGCCCAATTTCAGAAAGTCACAGTTAGTTGGACACTTCACTTTTGAATTGTTTATCAGAGATGATAACTAACAATAGAACAGCTCATAACATTTCTATGCTTCACATCAATTTTAAACTTTACTCTGCAACTGCAAGTTGCTATAAAAAAGAGTTGTTTATTGTATGCCAACCTAATATATTAATGGATGTTACCGCAGGTTCATTTGGAGCTTTTGTACTGTCCCTTTGGCATGGAGAATGGGTTTAAAAACCCTTTTGCTCCTACCTTTTCAATGACCTCATTGGAGAAGGTCCTAAAAAGTGGGTCTGATGGAGTTGCTGAAAATGAACAAGCAACCCAAAGGAGAAGGGATGTCATTATTAGAGGAGTTCTTTCTGTAACTGTGATATCTGCCGAAGATTTACCTGCTGTAGATTTGATGGGCAAGGCTGATCCTTATATTGTTCTAACAATGAAGAAATCAGAGGCAAAAAACAAAACCAGGGTAAGGGATGCAGTTAAGGAAATTTTAATTTGGAGTCATACTGAATCAAGTCTTTAATTTATTACATGAAGATGTGTGTTTTCTTATCTCTCATTGAGGAAATGTAATGTTTTATCAGCTAGGGAACTTGTAAATCAAGTTTGTATTCAGGAATTTTCTCATTTTGGATTTTTTGATCATGACCATACAAAGGATGGAGATAAACCTCCTTTATCATAACCATCTTCGGTGGGTTTTTTGTTGCTATGGTTAAAAGCTTAGATGCATGAGTTGAATTAGAAGTGCAATTTCAATGTCTCTTTAAGCATGTGGCTTTGATTTCCTCGAATTTCTCATTCATGTTTTGTTATTTGCCTTTTCAAGTTTTGGGTGATGTAAATGCGAGTCATCTATAAGTATGGCTACCTTGGGTTTTCATGTGTTCTATTTCATGCACTATATAATATTTGTGGTCGGTTCATTGGTTAAATTTGTTATTTCAGGTTGTGAATGACAGCTTGAACCCTGTTTGGAATCAAACTTTTGACTTCGTTGTCGAAGATGGATTGCACGATATGCTAATTCTTGAAGTTTGGGACCATGATACATTTGGCAAGGTAAATATTAGAAACTACTTGTTCTCTTTTATCTTTTATTTTTTCAGTATTTTGTTTTGATGGATGATCAAATGGTAAATTCACCGGAAAATATGAAAAAAACCGGAGGTTATTTGTATGCCTTGGAACCCCCCGCCCCGCCCCCATCCCCA
Source organism: Mercurialis annua (assembly GCF_937616625.2). Classification (NCBI taxonomy): domain Eukaryota; kingdom Viridiplantae; phylum Streptophyta; class Magnoliopsida; order Malpighiales; family Euphorbiaceae; genus Mercurialis; species Mercurialis annua. The sequence continues at coordinate 66,244,317 of NC_065570.1, forward strand.
TTCAATATTTCTTGGCGGCATTGCTGCTTAGCTGCCAATTGGTATGTTTACTCAAATCGGTACAATGCTCCGAACCGGTTTTCCTTAACATAGTATCTATTAGGGGTGTGCAAAAACCAAACTGAACTGAATCGAAAATTCTAATATTGGTTCAGTTTTTTGGTTAGTTTTTTTTTTTTTTTTTATGGTTAGTACGGTTTGGTTCAGTTTCTATCAACACAAAAATTTGATATTCAGTTATCAGTTCGGTTTTAGCTTTTTGAAAACCGATTTAACCGAAAAACTGAATAACAATTGTTTTTTGTAATTAATATATATATATATATATTTATTATTTATAGTTTTTTAGTCTTTATTCTTTAATTATATCTAAGATATGGGTTAATAAATTTCTTATAATAGATAAAATGTACTAATATACTAATAAACGTTAATAAAATAATTATTAGTCAATAATTTTTTATTTTTTTAAAAAATAACAAAAAAAAAGAATTTTGGATTTTAATCGAACCAAGCCAAACCAAACTGCATTTTTTCGGTTCGATGCGGTTTGTACCTAAAGTTCGGTTCGGTTTGGTTTCATAATTTTACCAAACTTTGGTTTTCGGTTTGTTGAGTTCGGTTACTGAACCGACAGAACCTACTGATTGCACAGGCCTAGTATCGATGTTGCACGAAAACAGAAACAGAACGCCGAACCGTATGACTTGATAAGTTTCTGTGCAACATAGAATAGAATGGTATCATAGGTGAGTTTGCGTGTATTATACCAAGTGTTGCCACTCTAGTTCAATTAAAGGTACCGACTCTAATCCTTCTATTCCATATTATCTTCTTGAGCCGAGAAAAGCCCTGCATGCCTGTTGTCACTATCGTATCTCTGCTTATTTTTCATCGTGAAGTTCTGTTTCCGAAACAGGGGCCTTCTAAAATGTTTCTGCCACGAAAGGCTTGATATTTTCATTACATTGTCCTTTGACCTAGGCATTTAAAATTCATGCAGGACTACATGGGAAGATGCATACTGACATTGACCAGGGTGATTTTGGAAGGAGAATATAAAGACAAGTTTCAGGTGGATGGTGCTAAATCTGGATGGCTAAATCTGAACCTCAAGTGGACACCACAGCTTATCTATCGCGACTCGTAGGTATCTCGACAGCAGAGAATGGTTCAACATAGCTCTCAGAGGCTCGGATATATACCCATGCAGTAGATTAATGCATAGAGAAGAATATTTAGTGGGTAGCAATCAATAAATTCTTGCGCGCTATGTACATGTGAAGAGTGGAGAGTACTTATATTAGTGTACATAAATATTTTTTGCAAAAATTAGGCTGTGATTTGAGGTTTATAAGTGAAAAATTAACGAGACTATTGTAATGCTACATTTTTCTGGCCTTATTCTTCATTATGTTTAAGACTTATGCGTATTAAAGATTTTTTGAACTGCAAAAAAGAAAAATAAAAAACAAAACTGACAAATAACCTTTGATATTTTCATTTTTTATTTTGAGAAATGACTACATTTGTTTTTTTTACGTAATCTTGTTTCTTAATACGATGCCAACTGGCCATTTTGTATCTACTTTTTCTTTTATATCATCAATTATTTATTTTTTAATTTAATAAAATGTAGTTAAGATTATGAATAATTATACAACACAAAAGAAAAAAACAATAGTTGAATATTCCACTTATTGTAAAAATGATTTGACGCAATTGCATGGAATAAGTGTTAGTATTTTCAAATTGAGTATTAATGAGCATAAAATAGAAAGGATGAGCGTTTTCTTTAAAAATAAAAGAAATATATCATTTTAGAGCTCAATTTTGTTTAAAAAATTCGGCATATGTTTGAAGTGCTCATATTTTGGCCTTGTTTTTCATTATTTTTAAGATTGTCATTTTCTTTTCATATTTTAGCGTGATTTTTTTATTAATTATTCTACTTTTAAAAAGACCACTTTTAGTCCTTAACAATTTGTTTCCTTTTTCGCATATGAAGAAAGATTTGGAATGACTGTAATGTTACTCTTAAGTCAAATACACTGTATTTCCTCCAATTTATGATAAATAATTTTAGTTTTTTTGGTGTAATTTCACTGAACGTTATGATTATTTAACCAAAAAAAATCCAATATAGCACATGCAAATATTATCCTAGAGTAGAATTAGTAATTTTAAAAATTTAAGGACTCAAGTGTTATCCGGAACAAACATTAAGGGCTCTATTGGTGTTAATATTTCTCAAAAATTTCTCCTGGGTACTTTAATTAAATTGAAATTCAGTGTCCGTGACTGTGACTGTGATTGCTGCTAAAGAACTGAACTCAGGCCATTTCAGTCGCGGTCAGTAGCAACTAGCAACCCATCACCAACCAGTTCGTCGGCTAACTTCCGTCGTCGAGTCAAGGTGTGACGGTTTCTGATCTTTAATTTTACTTTTCTATCTTCAATTTTGCTCTCACTGGTAAAATTTAGATTTTACTTTCCGACTATAGAATGAGATGCGACTGTAGAGATTCTTGTTGTTCCGGCCATGTTAATGATAACGACGAATCAAATGAACCTACATTATCAACAAAAAGGCAGAGAACGTGTCGCATCACTGATAATTCCGGTAGTTGTAATAGTAAATGTAAGAGTACATATAAAGCTAGGGTTCTATATAATGATAATGTAGATCCTGATTACCGCGAATTTCTTGATTTAGAAGCAACTCGTGATAATGATGACTTTAGTAAAGGTAAATCTAGTGCTGATGGAGTGTATGATAGTACTAATTGTAGTGATGGAGATGATAATTGTGTCGATTCTGATTATCGAAAATATTTGGATTTGCATGGTCATGATATTAATGAAGATGATTGTTTTGTGGATTCTGATTATGAGAAGTATCTTGCTTTAGAAGCTGTTGATGATGATGGTAATGTTGGTAATGGTAATAACACTAAGAATGCTAGTGAAGAAGGGGATCACGCGGATGATGATTATGTGGAGTTTTGCTTTTCATTAGCAGCTCATGCTACTAAGGAAGAAGTGGATGATGAAGAATGTGATGTGGACGATGACTACAGTGAGTTTTTAACTTCAAAAGGAGTTGGTGATGGTGGTATTGACTATTGATAAAGAATGCTGATTTGGTGGAGCTGTTTGATTTACAGGCTGTGGGTGATAAGGAATGTTGGTAACTACATTACTGAGTATTTTATAAAAGAGATATAACATCAAAGTATACTTGAATCTGCTTCTGCTCTTAAGACAATTATTTCTGCAAAACGGCATATCGATGTTAATGCTGTTTATTAAACTATAGAGAATAGTTTCCCTGGTGAGCTATGCTGGACAGGGACTTGTTGAGTCTAAAATGGGGCCACTGCTGGAGGGCTATTGGTAGAAGAAGGCAAGTCATGTCTGCTTGAAGTTCTTATGAATGATTGGGTTTCTAACTCTGTCATAACTATAATGCTCTAGCTCCTTTTCTAACCCTTATGTATTGCTGTTAAGCTATTGACTGATTGGATTCTGTCAAAACTCGGTCGGAAACTCTCTGGACAGCTAGGGAAATGAAACTCTGAGTTTTAAAAGCGTTTGCGGAAATGGAAATGAATGCGGAAACATTGAACTCACGAAGTTTCCATGCAACATAGGCGGAGTATTACCAAGGTAGCTAAAAGTTGATGCGTAGCAAGGTGATATCTTTTATTTATCCATCAGTTTAATGTCCAACACAGGAACATTTTATTATTAAATTACGTTGATAGATCACACATTCTTACAATGAAGTGGATGGTTCCCATAATTAACTATATGCCAGCAGGATTATTATAAGTTAATTATCTAAGATGACCACATACTTCATTGGTTAGAGAACATAATAGATAAGTTGCTTCAGTAGTTTCTTGCAGCTTCAGTAGTTTCTTGCAGCTTCACCAACGACACCCTTTAGATGATTCTTCTTTACCTCTCTGTCTAACCTGCACAAATAAAACTTAACCCTTTGATACACAAGTGTTTTCAGCTAAATCACCGACAAATCGCCGAAAAACAGGTACAGTTAGTTACTTACCAGTACTGATTGTAGACTATAAGTGAATCAGCTACCTCATTTTTCCCGTCATCGTTCCGGTTCCAGTAATAGAATGCATGAGTCCTGTTTTTTATCTTCAATATTGAATGGCCATAGCTGGCTTCTCTAAATGCAGAATAGTCTGGTTGTGGATAGGTATAGCTACAGATGCAGTGATAGATTTATTTAATATTATACATTGTTGCATATCATCAACATCAATTTGTCAATCTTAATTTTTTTTTTTGAGTAAAGAGTCATTCTAGTCTTTAAACTTGTGGGGACGGGCTTACATAAGTCAAATTTGACCTATTTCAACTATATAACCCACAATTCTCCAAAATAAGACCGTTATCCCACTTTGGTATTTTAAAGCACCTGAAAAGCAACTGTGAATATATTTGTGCTTAATATCGTATGCCAGTTCCAACATGTTTGTGCTTCATATCTTCAAAATTGCGTTCCACGGGCTTAGTAAATATTGGTGTGGGCGTGATTGAGGCTTTATTTTATGTTGGACAGTTATGAAGTAAATTGCCTAAACATATCAAGTTTGACTTATATGAGCCCATCTCAAAGTTTAAAGACCAGAAAGACCATATGCTTTAATTTTTATTGCTTACTTTGAAGCAAGACCTTCTTGATTTCCTCCATCTCCAACATTTATGTAAAGAGGGGCAGAGTCATCAGGCACAGGATAACAGGGGCCGCTAGTAACATTGTAGTGAATGTTCGAGTAACGATGCTAGCATCAAAAAAGAAGAAAGAAAACAGAGTGCCTTCAGCCATCCTTTCATTTGTTTGTCAATGTGAAAGCCATAGATATATACGTACCGATCTCTCATAAGCATGAACATGACCAGAAAAGACTATGTCGACTTTGTGTTCAACGAACCACTTCTCGAAGTTTGATCGCATGCCTTCGCCCTCCATGAAGTGTGCCTCATTGCTGTTGTAGAGCGGGACATGCGTGATAACAAAGAGCCAAGGTGTTTCTGTCCGGTTAACCTTTTGGAGTTCTTCATAGAGCCAAATCCACTGAGGTGTGTATGTTGCTATTCATAAGTTTGAAATCATTCGGTTTGTATAAATTGCATTTGAATTTCTTTTTTAGTCATGAAACAGGGTAGAAAATGTTACCGAAACCAGAATAGCTGTTGAGTACAATAATATGAGCAGATGCTCGTCTGATAGAATACCAAAGAGGAGTGCTACTATTGGAGGCCATGTAAGGGGTAGGGTACCTATACACATAATTCTTGAAAGGAGTGGTTTCTCCCTGCATGTACATTTCAAGTATTAGAAGCTAGACAATAATATACATGGTTAAGAATTTAGATCCGAATTACTATTTCCCCTCTCAATTTTGAAAAATCACTCTCTCCTTGACTTTAATGTTCTATATTAAACCAAAACCCCCTTATAAAGGAAGGTTTTAGTTAAAGAAAGCTAAAACGTGCATAACAATTTTAGAACTTCATGGGGAAAATAATAGTTCATATGTAAATTCATAGGGTTAATAGTAATTAACCCCAATATATATAGCATTTCTCTCTTTCAAGGACGTACAAAAACTGAACCAAATTGATTAATTACAGTAAATTTTTATTCGGTTTGATTATGATAAGGATATTAATAGTTTACCATGTAAGGGAAGTACTCAACATCATGATTTCCAATAGACCAAAACCAGGGCAAATAAGCAGTACTATTTTCAACAAGACGACCCCAAGAATCCCATCTTATACCAACACAGTTATACTGATATTTGTCCGCATAAGATAGATCTCCGAGAAACAACAAAGCTTTAGCTTTACTCTTCATGAAATGTCTTAGAGTAGACAATGAATTGAATGTCTGTCCCAGGTCACCTGTCAAATTCAAACATAAATTTAGGTGATCGAGATTTGTTTTACAGAAATTTCTTATCTAGGTCGTATATTCGCACTCGCATGAATTCATTATATAATTTAAGAATAGCGGAAGGGAACTGACCGATAATTCCAAACGTATAAGGTAAATCCGGATTGATCGCGGGAGGCGTTTCGAAGGAAAATTCTCGAGAAGAATTACCCTCCCCAAGCTTGTAGTAGTATTTGGTATCATACTGGAAATTAAAGAAATTAAGTAAAATTCATGATTCTAAGTAGCAAGTAATGGAAAATATATTATTACCTGAAGGTCACTAAGGAGACAAGTATGAATAAAACCAGATTTGTATTTGTAAAATGTGAAGTTGGTGACTGTGCCCTCGGCGATAAAAGCATATTTTTTATCGAACGTGCCATAGAACACTTTGTTGGAGCCTGGTTCATCAGGAGTCACCCATGACACTATTACAGCTTTTCCATTGTAGTCACCTTGGATTATATGCACCTGGTTTTACGGGCGGAGTTAAGATTTGAAGCTATGAAATCAACAATTTTAGTATCTCGAATTTGCTTACTTGTTGTGGTGCATTATAACCAGGAGGAGGATTAAATACTGGATTATCGAGAGGGATATCAGTAGATGGAAACGCAGAGCGAACGTAAGAACTGGTGATTCCTGCATTTCCACTCTTCACAGATCCTGATAATACAATCAATATGAGTTGAACCAACATGACCATGGACTTCATCATCATTCATCAATCTGCAACTACACAAAAGATTTGGAATTTTAATTTTATTTTCTAATCCAGACCCTTTTGTATATATCAATTCAAGAATCAAAAGAATGATATATATTATCAAGAATTTGAAAAAAATACTTACCAATAAATATGTGTGTGTGTAAGTGTAAGTAATTGACGTGGAATCAGTTCATCCACATTTATAGTCAGAGGAGTGGCTTAAGTTAGTCCACTTCTAGTTTTTTTTTTCTGTATATTTTTCCTTTTTGTTTATTTAATTCTTTTATATAATATATTATTCACTTTTATGGTTTGATGTAATCTTTTAGTTGTAAAGAAGCTTATCAATTGCGCATGTTGATTATAATAATGGGTAATAATGTTTTGAACAAGATGTACAAATGGCTAAGCAATCTATATGTTTTACGAAGCTAAATAATTATAACAAAAATGGAACTCAAGTCAGCTTTTTAATATTGAGCACAGATGTGATGTACTGATTTTATTTTTTTAAAGTTTCTGGATAGTAAGTCAAGAGGGACCTTGTGAGGGGCAATGAAGCAAATACTATGGCTATTGATTTATGGAATAGGTGCGGAATGAAATAGCTATTCTATATGTAATGGCTATTTTTTGCTTTGATTCATGGAGTAACTATCTCATGAAATTGCTATTTTACGATTTTGTGGAATAAATATTCCTCTCAAAAAGTAAAAAATTGTTATTTCATTTCTTATGAAATAGCTAATCTATTTTATACATTTCCATTCCATGAACCAAATATGGCCTATAGTGTATTCGTACTTTTTAGTAGGAAGAGTATTTTATTTGAATGAATAGGGCAAGTACTATAATGTATCCCTTTACTATAGTACAATGCTAAACTTTTTGATGCAGATGTCCAATTTTTATAATAAATTATATGTCTTCTAATATACTTAATTGATATAAATAAAGTAGATGAATAACTGAAAGTTTAGTGTATGAACTTGTTTAGAAGTGGCAATTTAATATTTAAACAAATATTTATATTAGTTTGGTGTTTGTAACGGATAGAAGACGACAATCAAAGGTTTTTATCAAGTCACCTTTAAAATGATGAGAAGTTTCTCATTGAGATGTCATGTGGTTCATATAAATTATTATTTTATATTTTATGTCAATTTGATATGTAAAATTAAACTAATTAAAATTGAATAAATTTCCATCAAATTGATTAAATTGAAATCGATAAATAACTTTTACAAAGCTTGGATAGAAATTTAAAAATTTGAATTTTTTTTCCTTTTAGCATCAATTTTTTTGTTTCTCCCCTTGATTTTCTCTTTTTATTATTTTAGCATAGCCAAACCTAAATAAACCAAAACCAAATCCCTTTTTATACCTCCTCTCAGTCCCCACTTCTCTACTCATTCTCTCTTTCGCTCCTCTTTTTTTTTTTTGATCTTATCTCTTTCATTTTCTTTTTCTGTTTTTTTTCCCTTCTTATTTTCCTTTATACTAAAAATCAAAAGCAAATCAGAAATTCACAAATAAGCAAAGAATCAACAATTTTTCACATGATAATTAAAGCTCAGCATATAAATCTTTTTTCATGACAACAACTAATCACAAATAGATAAAACCTTTTTCTTTTCTTCATTATTTTCTTGATAAGATTTATAATCTTTTCTTGTTTTGTTTACATGTGTCATTCTTTCTTTTTGATCCATTAATTAAATTTCTAGAGATTTTTTTTTTGAAATCAAACACAAATAAAAACGATATTCACATTGTGGGTTTGGTTTGTATTGGGTCGATTTCTATACATAGATACCACTTGTTTAAACTCCAATAGCAATTTCTCTGACCCGTAAGTAATCAGATTGGTATGCGCAGCGAAATCAAAATTATTTAATAGGTATTTAATTATAAAATTGATCCAACAAATAATAATATAGCAAAACATACAAATAATACAAAAAAATTATGTGGTTAGACAATTACTTTTACATCCACGGCGAAAGAATCGAGTCATTTACTAATCATGAAAAAATTTATAAAATTGGTTGAAAATTATCACATAGAGAAAATATCTAATAAATTAATACGCTTGTGGAAAAAAGTATTTAACTCTTTAAAAATAATAATCAAAAGGATTAAAATTAGCTTGTATTTTTTATATCATGCACACTTTTTTTTCTCTCATTCACATTAATGTTTAATCTATATTGTAGGTACAATTTTTTTAGTTTATATTATTTAAAAGTAGGATATATATAGAAAATAAATTCTACTGATATGATTAGGATATATATTAATCCTAATTGAATTGTAATTCTTAATTGTCCAGGGCTGCTAAGTAGAAGTAGAAGTTATAGGCGAAGGCTTTCGCACATTTTTCACGAAGCGCTCTCTCAGACATTTCCACTCCTATCCCCTCAGGGGCGAATAGGGGTGTAAATGAACCGAGCCGTTCGCGAGCAGCTCGGTGTTCGGCTCGATAAGAGCTCGGTTCATGTTCGCTGATATTCTAAACGAACCGAGGTCGAACTTGATTTTATGTTCGTTAATATAAACGAGCCGAACATGAACATAGTGGAGTTCAGCTCGTTTATGTTCGCGAACAGCTCGAATAAGAGTTCATGAACAAGCTCGTGAATGAGCTCGATTTACAGTTCGTAAACAAGTTCGTGAACGAGCTCGATTTACAGTTCGTAAACAAGTTCGTGAACGAGCTCGTATCTAGTTCACGAACAAGCTCGTTTAGAAACTCGATTAGGTGTTCGCGAACTAATTCATATTTAGATTAATTTGTATAATTATGTTTTAAATTTATTCAGCTCATATTCGTGAACGAATTCGATTAGATTGTTTTTAATTTATTCAGCTCATATTCGTGTTTATTCGTTTAAGAGTTCGTGTTTGTTCGTTTATCCGCTAAACGAGCGGGCTCACGAACGAGCTCGTTTAGTACTTATTGAGTTCATTCACGAGCTCGTTCGTGAACGAGATCGTTTAGTACTTATCGAGCTCGTTCGCGAACATGTTCATTTAGCGGCTAAACGAAAGAACACGAGCTGAATACGAACCGAACATGAACACTCTGTCAAAGCTCGACTGAACATAAACCGAACATGAACACCTTGTTCGCTAAACGAGCCGAACATGAACACTTCAAAACTCGGCTCGGCTCGGTTCATTTACACCCCTAGAGACGAAGCTACATGGTGGCTAAAAAGGGCATTGCCCCTCTTATTTTTTTTAAAGTACAAATTGATTAAGTAAATATTTTAAAAGTTATCATGTTAGTTGGATAATTATTGCACATTGACCCCCTTAATTGAATTAAATTTTCAATTTTGTATATTACATAATTTTTTTTTATTTCCCCCCATAATTTTAATTTCTGGCTACACCCCTGTGCCCCCTAATGTAGAGGCACTTACGGCAGGATCCATCATATTGGCAGAAATTTCTTTAAAATTGGGAACCTATAAAAAATTATCTTCATTTAAATACTTTACCAAGAAAATTCTAATATAAATAGAATTTTTGGCATTGACCAACTAGTCTTAATTTAATTTTAAGAATTTTAATTTTAATTTTAGAAAATTCACTACCCCCATGTCATAAAGATATTCAAATTTCAGTTTTTCATTTTCAAATATATAGAAGTACTTGTTGTTTTAGTTAAATGATTAAACTAAAATATCAATTTTACCTTTTGTTAATTATATTTATTTTTATTATATTTTCTTAATTATTATTAGAATTAAATTTTATTTAATTAAAAATAAAAAATAAATTTACTTTTGAAAATCAATTTTGAATCCTAAAAAGTAATTGTTGTTTTCCAAATATTTCATTGCTGATATTAAAAATATTTAAATAATTAAATTAAAAATATTTAAATGATTACCATGTTTTTTTTTCAAAGGAAGGTTCCTCCAGCAAAAATACCTATGTGACAGTAGAATTTTGCCACGTGGGACATCCGATTTTGCTAGTTTTATTTTTTAAAAATTTATCATATATTTATAATTTCATATTAGATGAGTGTTTTTAAGTTAAATTATGCATACATGGTAAATTTTAGGCTTAATCACCAAAAAATACCTCACCTTTTAGCCCCTTTTTAAATAAACCATGACGTTGCAATTTTTTCAACTGCACCCTAATTCGCACCTTTGGTTTTCAATTCCACCCTCAAGTACTAAATTGGTCTCTTCTCTATTTGGAAATAGTTAAAATAAGTCATCCATTTTTAACTTTTTATGTGAAAAAGAGTTCAAACGAGTATTTTATAAGGGTTTTTATGAATTTTTCCTAAGTGAAAAAAGTCCAATTTGATTTTGTGGGTGGAATTGAAACTCAAAGGTGCGAATTAGGGTGCAGCTGATAAAATTGCAACGTCAGGGAGCAACTGAAAAAAGGCTAAAAGGTGGAGGGTTTTTTGATGATTAAGTCTAAATTTTAAGATAACATTAAAATAATTTTTTTGCTGCTATATAAGTATTTTTGATCGGATAATTTCTCATTAAAAAAACTAAAATGTGATTAATAAAAATATTAAAATATAATAATTAAAATAAAATAAAAACTTAGATACTCATGTTGCATGGAACTGACTTTCCAAAAAACAAAAAGTGATTCGCTCTGTAAATCATGCCTCCAATAAAAAAAGAGACACAAATTATGAAAAGAGAAAAAGAATCACATATTCTCTTGTAATGTAATTATTTTGGATTAGAATTACCTTATATTCGTTTGAACATGAAGGGTCATATTTATCAAATTTACACCATTAATTTGTAAATGAATAGTATAAAAAAAAAATTAATTTTAATTAAATTAATTCAAACCATTTATTTTATAATGAAAAATGTGGATTAGTGAACATGACACCTCATATTCAAATGACATGAGCAAATCCTAATTCAATTTTTTTTATAGGTCGGAGAAGAATCTATTCTGCTTTTTTTAAAAAAAAATCACTTAAATTTAAGTAATATCCACTATAGTTTTATTTAAATTTCAATACATTTTCACAATGTCTATTATTATTTTATATAGAATTAATATTTATTTTGAGTTGGATGACTGATATATATATACCATTTAATCTTAACATTGCTGGTTATGCGAATTATTATGCATTTTCATTGATAAATTGGGGCATTATTACAGATTTTAATAAGAAAGTACATACTTGGGTTCATATAAATATATACTCTTTCCGGTCCATAATATTTGTCGCATTTAAGAAATTTTTTTGGTTCATAATATTTGTCATGTTATAATATCAAGAGATCATTAATTACTATTTTTCCATATTTGCTCTCCATTAACTTGTTGAAAGAATACAATAAACAAATAAAAATAGTAGTTATAAATGTAAACAAGTTTTAATGTAGGGTTAACTTAGTAAAAGTGTTTATAAATTAAGATATACTAATTGTTTTTTTAGTTTTTGTGCCAAAGCCAAATGCGATAAATATTATGGAGCGGAGGGAGTATATGATAAATTATTAATTCAAAAAGGACTACCAACTTAATTTATTTATTTAATAGGACAGATGGTCAAAGACAAAGCTAATTACTTCAATATTTCCTAGGACCTTCATTAACAGCATTGTCCAATATACACTATGCTTCTGATTTGTGCCTGCCCTGCAATACGTAAAACCACGCATTAAAATTTTAAATTTTAGAAGTCATCTATCAATAATCAATAACTATCTTATACTATGTGGGAAGGGGGGGACAGACAAAATTACAATATTAGTCTTTAATAGTTAAAAAATTACAAAGCTTACTATAAATCTAATTTTAAGTTGAAAGTTTTAATAAAAAAATATAAATAAAGATATTAAGTAAGAGTTTAATTCCTAATAGGAGATCAATTAACAACTTTCATAAAATTATTTTAGTTGGTTTAAATTAAATAGGAGACTAACAATCACGAAAAGAAATTAAATACTAATATTTAAAGATATTAATCAATACAAGAGCTATAAAAGTGGATGAACGATTATGAAAAGGATATTGACTTTGTGTCAAAAGCTTATTCTAATTGATGATAAAAAAAAGACTGTTCATTGGAATCAAGAGAAATTATATAGTAAAAATAAAATAAATTAATCAAATAAGAGTTTAAAAGTCTAATTTAACATTTCTTTTTACAAAATAACACTTTAATGTAAATGTTAGAACTTATACTGACATACGGCACTATACAAGAAGCAAAGTTAACAAATATCAAATATATTAAATATTAAAGGTTTATCAATTAAAATTTCGTTGAAAAGAACATCAATAAAAAAAGATGATTTTTTTAAAGCTAATAGGATTTTTAATATTTAATTCGTTGCAAACAATAAATATAAAAGGCTTAATGTTATATTTATTTGAATTATTTTAATAAAAAATTTCATTTTAACATGGCTCATAATCATGGTCGCATACGAAAAAGACAGAGTTAGGGTAAAGTTATAGTATGTTAGACTTCAATCTATATCTATACTATATATAAAAGCACGGATGGGGGGGACAGGCAAATTTACTGAATAATCCTTTTTCGTTTACTACTAAATAAAGGTTTTATAGTTATTAACTAATTAGTTATTTAATTAATCACTATTGTAATTAAAGTTCTAATTAGAATAGGTAGTTAAATTATCTCCAATTTAGTTTTTGATATGTAAAAAAAACTAAATTGTCTCCAAATTAATAGGAATACCTATCTTTTAGTTTGATTGAACTACAAAATTAAAATATTGTATTTGGTCACTATATTATTATTTAAATTTCTATTTTATTATTTTTAAAGATACTATTAATAAAATTAAGTTAATTGTTTAATTATGGTTATTATAAAACCAAAAGAAGAATAAATTCAGTATGTAAAAAAATTTAATAATCGAATATATTATATTTACTTTTACAAAAATTCTTAACTAATTTAATATTAATTATAATAAAAAATAATAAAATTATTAATATATTTATTGAAGAGTTACGTTACAAGCCACGTGCATAACACGTAATGCGAAACTAGTTTTAAATAAAACAATATAAGAAAAATATAAGGATTTAACATAATTTACGTAACTTCTTCCAAAATGAAAAAAAAAAAATCACATGCACTAAATTATGAACTAAATTTGATAGGGTTTACTCAGTAGAGGCAAAATAAGAGTTACCATTCAAATTCACTTCATAATTTAATTATATTTAATATATAACATGTTATATATGAATATCAATTAATAATTAATTTAAAATTTAATACACGCACACACACACACACATATATATATATATATATATATATATAACGGGTCAAAATATGTGTTACAATTTTAAATAAACTTTAAATCGATCATATTCAAAATTGATAAGTTGATGCCGACAACTAAAAAAGCCATTTACTATCAGTATAATTAGGAGTAAAGTAAATTTTATAATTTAATATAAAATAAAAAAGAATAATATGGCTGATATTTCGTAAATATAACTTACCATATGTATATATTTAACGTTACCATATGTTTATATATGACGGGTCATGCAAATATCACTTGCGTGCTACAATTTTAATCTAAATATTAAAAAAATATAATAATATATCTATAGTTAAAATACTGTATTTAATAATTTAATTAATAAATAAAAAATCATTTATAATAGTTTATCAACTAAATTATTTTATTTTATATTTTACTTATTATTTTAAATATATAACGGGTCACATAAATATCGCTCACGTGCGTAGCACGTGGCGAAAAACTAGTACTATATATAAAAGCACGGAGGGGGGGGGGGGGGGACAGACAAATTTACTGAATAATCCTTTTCAGTTCACAACTAAATAAAAGTTTTATAGTCATTAACTAATTAGTTATTTAATTAATCACTATTATAATTAAAGTCCTAATTAGAATAGGTAGCTAAATTGTCTCCAATTTAAAATTTAGTATGTGAAAAATAACTAAATTGTCTCCAAATTAGTAGGAATACTTATCTTTTAGTTTGATTGAACTACAAAATTAAAATACTGTATTTGGTCAATATAATATTATTTAAATTTCTATCTTATTATTTTTAAAGATATATTAATAAAATTAAGTTAATTATTTAATTATGTTTATTATAAAACCAAAAGAAGAATAAATTCAGTATGGAAAAAAATTTAATAACCGAATACATTATATTTACTTTTACAAAAAAATTTACCTAATTTAATATTAATTATAAATAAAAAATTAATATAATTATAATAAACTTACCGATATGTGCATTGACGAGTTACGTTACGAGCCACGTGCATAGCACGTAATGCAAAACTAGTATATGTAAAAGTAAGAAAATAAAATTTGAATTATAGGACTCATATGTGCCAAAACAAGCTAGCTAACGTTTATTTCTTTTACATTTTTTTTTTAAAATTGAGTTAAAATTGTCAAAAAATGAAAATCTGACTAGTTAGGCTTTTTTTATGAAAAAAATTATGTTCTTATAATCAATTAAAAGAAAAAGTAGTGAAGTAATTAAGTTACCAGTATTGATTGTACAATACAAAAGAATCAGCAACGACATTTTGGCCGTCGTCATTGCGGTGCCATGCATAGAAAGCATGAGTCCTGTTTTGAATTTCGAAAATTGCATGACCATAACTAGCTTCTCTGAATGCTGAATAATCTGGTTGCGGTTCTCTATAGCTGCACACCCCCATCACATCACATTATAACTTATTTATCTCATCATCTTTTTGTAATGAAATTTTATACTTACAATGCAGCAACACCTTCTTGATTTCCTCCGTCTCCCACGTTTATGTAAAGAGGAGCGGATTTGTTCGGTATAGGACGACGCTTGCAGGTTGATACATCGTCGCAAACATTCGAATATCGATTCTGATGTATAGGAGCAGAAGTAAATGTAAGACATTAAAAATTATTACAAGAAATATAAGATAATGAAATTAATATATTCGATAACAATTCGTCACGGTTGTTTAAGTTGTTTTCGTAGTAGTTAGTATTTATTTTCAGATGATCTTACCAAATATGTAGACGAGTAGATTTAAAATTATAAAATTGTCATAATTGTTAGATTCATATAAAAATACCTTCTAATAGCCAATTGAAATAAGATATATTCTGAATGTGTTTCACAACAATTTTAACAAAATCAATCAAATTGGCTACAATTGATAAAATTTAAAAATTTGAATAGCATTGAAATTCTCACTAAATGTTTGGATTTATGTTGTCATTAGACCTTTCCAGATTATTATTACATAATTATTGGACTTTTAAATTCTTATATAAACTTCAATTTACCAACAACGCCAAGTTACTAAATGATTTTCAGTGAAAATCTGCTTATGTGAACGAACGGAGATAGAGCATTCTCCATATTCTAACATGACCAAACCATATTTTTTAGGCAAAATGAACTTATCTAACCACAAATTTTATATTTTAATATATTACGAATTTTAAATTTTGCCAATTTGATCTATCAGTTTTCGATTTTTGTTAAATATAGCCATAATTGAGCTGATGTGATGCAATGTTGTTCTTCCACATGTATAAAATTAATCATGCATGATGTATAGAACCTTGCGTGCCAACTCCAAAATTCTAGATAAATTCGGTAAAGATTTAAAAGACGATGGATCAAACTGATAACAAGATTTAAAAATCGTGATATATTTGGCAAAAATATAAAAATAATGGATAAATAAGTTCATTATGTCTATAGTTATTTAGTGACATCTTGTTGTTGATTCAATTAAATTTAGCTACTAAAATGTAAATATCTAAAAATTAGTAACCATCAAGGTAGCACGGACACTTCATTCAATCGACGTTTCCCGTTTCGAAAACGTTTCGGACACTTGACGTTTCGGACACGAAACTTCATTTTATACATAAGAAATTTTAAAATTATACCGTTTCGCCGTGTCCAAGTGTCCCGTTTCCCCGTATCTATGTCCGTCTCCGTGCTACCTAGGTAACCATTTAGTAAATTTATAACATTAAGCCTCAGTTTTTGATAACACATTTTCAGTAATAAAATGATGAAGAGAGGTAAAAGTATAGGTACCATTCTTTCATAAGCATGAACATGGCCAGAAAAGACGACGTCAACTCTGTACTGAATGAACCATTTTTCAAATTCGACTCTCATACTTTCACCTTCCATGAAGTGAGCTTCGTTACTGTTGTATAACGGAATATGCACCACAACTATGAGCCATGGGGTCTCTTCTCGGTTCACTTTTTTGAGCTCTTGGAACAGCCAAATCCACTGTGGTGTGTATGTTGCTGTTCAACCATTAGGATCACAATCGCATACTGTTTTAAGTTGCTAATAGTTCAAAAAAATCTTTTTTTTTTCGCCTTCTTGTAAATTTAACTAAATTCAACTTTTATTTTCAATAATTTTAGTCCAATTTTAAAAAAATTAACAATAATTTAGCCAATTTTAATTAATGTTAGAATTTCTAACATGTTTTTTTAATATTTTAGATGATGAATTAAGAAAATTTATACATGAATTATTTTAATTTTTCATTGAATATATATTTTACATACATAAATTTTAATACTAATTTTTAATATATAATATCACATGTTAATCAATTGTTTTTTTGAATATTGTCAATTTAAAAAAGAAAGGCTAAAATTATCAAAAGTAAATATTTTGATTAGGTTTATAAAAATTCGAAAAAGTTGAATTTTTCTATCCATTGATTTGGATTATAAATACAAAACTTTAAAATTTCAAATTTATGAATGAGTTGAAATTGCCTAGTTTAGCACGTAAATGAATAAGATTGTACCGAACTTGTGTAGTATCTAAATTAGCAAATACAAGCTCAACTTGAGTGAACATCTAAACAAACGAACACAAATCAAATATGAACAAAATTTTTAAATGAAAAAAACTCAAGCTCGAACAAAAATAAGCTGAGCATGAACACTTCAAAGTTCGATTCAATTCAGTTCATTTACAACAATATGTTATAGACTGAGGTTAGTCAAAAAATTCTTATGCATTTAATTAGTCCATAAAAAATAAATAAAAACAACTTGGAATGAAGAAATTAAAGATAATCAGAAATTAGGGAGAAAGAAATATTACTGAAAGTTGAATAGCTGTTTAGCACAATTATGTGAGCAGATGCCCGTCGGACAGAATACCAGAGAGGACTGTTGCTATTTGATGCCAAATACGGCGTCGGATATCTATACAGATAATTTTTGAAATTAATAGGTTCCTCTTGACCCTGTAAGTGTACATATTCAAACGTTTAGAAGTTGATTTTATAGTTTTGTGAGAAGTGACTTGCGATGATATTGGTTTAATGACATTAAATTACTAGCTAGCTTATGACAATTCTAATATGAATCATAAGGGTCAGTGCTTAGGTTTTTATTATGTTAATATAAAATCTAACATGGTGGCACATTTTTTGATTACAGAAAACTTTTTGAGATAGTGATTATCAAACGAATAATTATACAACACAATGGTTGTGCCATGCCATGTCATTCATAATTTAAAGGAGGTTTGTCCCTTCAGATACTTATCTGCATGCACTAGCTAGTTGATCAATCATTTTTTTCAATTAATTCTCAATTAATAAAATTACTTAAAAAAGAAAAATAAATTACTTTATTTAAACCATATATGTTGTGAATCTTGTTCAGTTAAAAATAAACTAATCACTTAAATTAGGATTAATTTTATATAAAATCACCACTTTTACACATTTTTTCATTTTAATCAAGTCCTTTAAAACGTGTCAAATAAAATCATCACCTTTCATTTTTTTCAAATTTATCATGAATGTGAAAATTCGGTGTATCGTTGTTAACTCGACAACCGGAATCAACAAAAAAGAGTAAGAGGAATATATTTTTTGTGTTAATTAGAATATTAGTCTGATTAGGACATTTATTTGGGAGGAAAAAAACACTGGATTTTTTCATCGGTGATAGATTTGCAAAAAAATGGAAGGTGATGATTTTATTTAACACTTTTTAAAGAACGTGATTAAAATGAAAAAACGTATAAAGGTGATGATTTTATATGAAATTAACCCATTAAATTATTATATCTTTTAAACTGCACTGGCCAAATTAACAAATGTCTAAAAATTTAGAACCATACCTACCAAGATGGTTAATTAGGTTAAACCTATATATATTCTAAAAAATATTAATAAATATAAAGTTAAAAAAAATTGGTTAAGTTGAGTTAATCAAAGTTTAAAATTCTTAAGCATAATCAAATTAAATTTTCTGATCAAATCGGAACCTTAAATCAAATTTAACCGAATAGATCGGTTAAGTGAGAGGCAATACAAAATGGAATATAAATAAAAAAAAAATTAGAAACTAAATAATTTTTGTTTTTTAGTAGAAGCTAAAGAAATAATGAAAATATAGAATTGAATGTTACCCTGGACGGATTGTACTCAATTTCATGATTTCCAGCACACCAGAGCCAAGGCAAATAGGCGGAACTATTCTCGATTAAACGACCCCATGAATCCCAACGGACACCCATATTTTTAGGGTTTTTATAATAGAGATCAGCATAAGACAGATCTCCCGCAAATAGGAGAGCCTGGCTTTTACTTTGCATGAAATGCCTTAGAGTTGTCAATGAATTGTATGTTTGTCCCAAATCACCGATAATGCCATAGGAGGTGTTTGGAACCAAAATTCTCGAGGAGTCGAAGAAATACCATCGCCAAGCTTGTAGTAGTATTTGGTGTCATACTATAAATTATATTTGAATTACAGCAACTCGTCAATTACTCAATTTACATATTAATGATCATTAATTAATTATTTGATAGGTGAAAGGTACATAAATATAAATTACCTCAAGGTCATCAAGGAGACAGTAATGGATAAAGCCAGATTTATAATTGTAAAACGTATAGTTAGTGAGTGTGCCCTCAGCAACAAAATTGTAATTTCCTCTAGACAGGCCGTACTGGACTTTGTTAGATCCTGGTGCATCTGGTGTAACCCATGTTATTGTTACAGCTTTCCCATTGTAGTCACCTTGGGTTATATGCACCTGTACTCCAAATGTGAGTGAACAGTTAGTTTAAGGATCAAACCGGACCGACTAACCTAAAAAGTCAAAAATTAGGAATTAATCAGAAGAATTGGACATAACCGGTGGTTGAACCGCGATGAGAACCGGTGGCCACACTGGGTTCGCTCACCCGTTCAAATTTTAAAATATTGGTATGAACTTTTTATTTTCTTATCGTTTAATTTTTAAGATTATACCTAACAAGTATTCTTTACTGTTTCCTATCACAATGTTGATAAAAATAAACACCGTATTTACTTAAGCTTTGGTGCTATATTATTAAATATGCATGAAAGTGTTATATCAGTAGTCCGATAATCGGAAAATAACTAAAGCACTCGTTTGATATACATTTGAAAAGTCAAAACACAAATTTGTAAAAATAAATGTCAAGCACTCAAATAGTAGATTTGGAAAAGTTCAAATACAATTATTATATTTATGGAAAAATTACACCAACGTCTCAACTTTTAATCTTTCATTTTGATGTCTAAACTTTTTATTCTTTTATATTAGCATTTTAACCTTTTAGAAGCGTATCAAATGAATGTTTTTAGCCGTTTTCCGGTCACCGATAATGCTAAAAGACAAAATAAGCCTCATTTTTACTTAATTAATGCACTTTAATTATTAGTAAAAAAATGGCAATTGAGTGTGTAATAATACATTTGTATACGTGGAATTAAAATGACAAATTATAACAGTAAATTAAAACAATTTTTAGCTTTATAAGTAGTATGGTAACCGGAAAATAATTAAAAACACTCATTTAATACGCTTTTAAAAAGTTGAAATGCTAAAATAAAAAAATAAATGTTGTGACACAGAAAAAATGTCACTCAAAGCTTAAAAAACGTTACTTAAAGTTTATACCAACATTTTTCACAAATGTCACTAAAGTGTTACATTAGCCGGTGTCGTTATGTGTTTAAGTGACATTTAAACTAAATGTTTGTAGCCATTTATAGTAACATTTTAATGTATTTATTGTGACATATATTAAACATTGCTATAGTACATAATATAGTAATATTTATAAAGTGTTACAATAACTATTTAATATTTTTCCATAATATTATGAATTATAATGATAATTAATTATTATTTTTTCTTCATTCATTATTATATTTATCATGGTTAACACAATTCAATCATAAATATTAAAAAAATAAACAAAATACATAAATTAACAAGATAAATATATTTAAACAAAACTAATTTTTATTCATTAGTATTTAATTCTTTACACAAACTAACAAAAAAAGGTTAAGTAATACAACAAAGATCTATCTGCTTCCTTTTCTTCTAATTTATATTAGACACTTCTAGTTTATCAAAATGGTAAGATGAGAGATATGTCCTCTTTTCCAACGACAAGCTCGGGTGAGAACCCAAATCTTTAATTTGATTTATAATTTGAGAACATTTTCAAGATGATTATGAGCTGAGAGCTACTATCCAATTTATTTGTTGATTTTTGCAAGCTTCTCAGCGCGCTGCTGCCTCATCATGCTTCTGCATTACAAAACAAATGGATAAATTTTAGAAATGATTCATGTCTTTTACCTAGAGAATATAAATTCACATATTCATTATTTAGATGTAAGGTTAAAGAATTGAACTCAGAACACAATGGATCTTTATCAAAACGATGAGGGAAAAGAGTCACAAATTATTATCAAGACGACATGTAGTTAAAAACAATCAAAATGAAGCATACAATTGCAAAATTTACACGTTTCACACTTCAAGGACGGAACAATCGCATTCTTATAAGGTATTATATATAAACTATCTAAATAACAAATTATAGTGTAATATAAAACAAAGGGCTAATTAATCTCTGATGCAAATGAAATAACACAAATTACTAACCAGAAACTATATGTTGGAGCCTGTAAACAGATTAAGTAAACCACAACAATTCATCAAGGAGGTTCTCTGTGTTAGTCTTGGAATTGAAGATTATCATTTAACTAATACAAAATTAAAATATATACAACAACTGACCTGAATCATAAGATTATCACAAGCGGTGTCAATTCTAGCACCCATCAAAACCTATAAATCAAACCAAATCAAAATCTAAAGGATATAAAAAAATGATACTGACCTAAAATGAAACTTGAATCTTGGAAGGAAATAAGAAGAAGATCCGGTTGTGAATGTTGGATTTGTTAAAAAAACCTGATTTTAACTATCCGACGACAGTGTTGAATGGCAGTGTTGGAAGAGTAACACGGCAGCGGCAACCAGAGAAGAAAGGGACAGATACTAGGAAGGAACAGTAAGACTTTTAAAAGCGGTTTCTGAATTAGAGCTAATTTGGATGTTAATCTAAGCACGATTTTAGTCCAAGCACGATGTTAAAGTGGTTAGATGCAAATTAAATTTCAAAATGAAGTTGAAAAGTAATAATTTTTTTTACTTTAACAATTAAAATAATTACATATTTTTACTGTCGTTTATCAAATATTACTTAAACAGTGTTTTATTATTTAAAATGATGTTTGTTAAAAATGTTACAATAAATATGTCACTGGAGAGTATTTTTGTTGTAGTTGAAATAAAAGATTTAAAAAGTTCGAGCACCGCTGGCGCAATATTTTTCCTATATTTACGTAATTCGTTTTAGATATTGATTTGAATGGAGAATGTTGCTTACTTGCTGTGGTGCATTAAGACCATGAGGAACATCAAGTACCGGATCGGAAAGAGGGATATCAGTAGACGGAAACGGAGAACGAACGTAAGAACTGGTGATCCCACCATTTCCATGGCTGGCAAACCCTAACAAGACAACTCGAAACAACATCTTAATATATAGCTCGTAATTGATCAATCATAGACAACAAGATTAGATAGCTAGCTCAGTTTGTGTTGCAAAAATAACGTAAATGAACCAGGATATTTATAACAAAATGGGTGGCTTAAGTTACTAAAACAAGGTATGTGAAAGAAATAATAAAATTACAATTAAAGATTCACTCAATAGATTAAATATTTGTGTTGCTCGATTATTTGACAGCATGTAGCGTAGGCTAATAGTTTTGTGATATAGTCTGTTTATGGCACATGTTCATGCATACTATTACATTATCTTTGTTGACGTAGCGGATACTTTATAAATCTTTAAATTGATTGATTAATGAGTTAGTGTCAGATTGTAATTTGTAAAACCTTTTAATTTTATGAATTAGACATCCAAACAATCTTTAATTCAAATTGAATTCTTAAATTGAATTCTTAAATTGAGAAATTAAAGCAAAAGACGTTTGTTATTATTCAGAAATTACTTATTAAGATCTTAAACTTACATATAAATACCAAAACTAATAAAATCCTAATCCGAAATTAAAAGAAAACTTTAGGCGAAAATAATAAAAATAAACATAATTAATTAAAGGGATAACTACAAAACTATCCCAAAAATCACTTAATTTGTAGAAATACGTACTTAGTCAAAAAAATCAATTTTACTTAAAAGTTAAAAAACTTTACATAATTTATGTAATTTCTTTACTATAAAAAATACATTTTTGATACATGTTCAAAACTCTGATACATCTCTAATACAGTACCTAAAAAGTGAAAAATTATTTTGTATCTTTGTAATTTTTTTAGGTATCAAATATAAATTGCATACCTCGAACATGGACAGAATTCATTTTTTAGAAAAACTTCAATTCTGCATAAAAATACTCGCATCAATTAAACTATTTTTGCATTTGGGGAACAATTGAAATGTCAACGATGATAATAGCTTACAAAATAATGAGCCATCTTTACATATGGCTAATCTTATTATTCACATTATGTTGTTTAAGAAAAAAATATTTCTTAGTTTTTTTTCTTCAGATATTGGCACCCGAAGGTATCTTAAGGAAGCTCCATATTCTACACAAACCTAATGTATTGAGAGAATTATATATGTTATTTTTCGGCATGTTATATACATAGATCTATCTCAATTATTAATAAAGAAGTAAATTCTCTTAACCACTTAGAACTAATTTTTTATATATATATATATAAACATGCAGCAAAACTGTTATTTTCTTATATGTATCGATGGGTTCGAATTTTTTTCATGACATTCTTGCAAGACAACTAATAATTGGATTATTTGTCAAATGCACTCTAATACTTAAATTAATTTGAAAGATTAGTTGATGAGTTTTAAAATAAGCTTGTTCGATTTCAATTATATCTAATATTAAACTTTGAGCAATTCACTTGGATGTTAAATTTTGAACTAGAGACTCAACTTTTGTACTAGACGACTAATTATACCTCAATTATAACAGGATTAATTATTTATGCATTTTTTTCGTTTTATGAACTAATAGAAATTTAAAAAAGGTGACTTACAACTTAAAACTAATTTAAGATCCAATTACCGAGTATGTAATTGCAGTAAAAAATAGTATTCCGGAGAATTAATGTGAATGTGTACCCAGCTGTAAGGTTGTCCTAAAACCCAGACATATAGGACCTCTATTCCTGTTTTTGACTCGATTTGTTTTAATATATTTTAGCATGTGAAAATTGCTTTATTTTCTTTATATTTCAAGTGTGAAATGCATTTTTCATATGCTTAATGACTTGCAACCTAGTTGACGGTTCATTTCTCAAAGAAGTTATAGAACTGCTATAGTTTTCTGTAAGCCTCTGATTACTTACCAATCAGCCGGTACTTATCACAGGTCCGATGGTTGGATGTAATCAAGTTTGAATATAAACATGCTAAGCTCGAGTTCTACTTGATGTTGACAAAAGTCAACTTAAACTCGATCGAATTTCATTTTAAGAGTTCGAGCTCAAACTCGACTCAATATCAATCGAGTCGATTTTGAGCATTTTTGAATTAATATCAAATAGTTCGAGTTAGATCAACCTGGTTAGTGGTTACACCCTAGTTGGACCAAAGTATGCTGTCATCACACTTATTTAAAATTCAGTGGTTATGTCTAATTTAAACAATTTGACCATACAAGAAAGCCACTCACTACTATAACATTTGTATTAATGAGTGGCGATCCGCCCGTCAATGCTCGCTAGATGATGCTTCTTCAGCTTTCTCCGTCGCAGATTGGTTGCCCTGCATAAACACAATTTAACCTTAAAACAAATTCTCTCATCAAACAGACACCAAAAATAAGCTGCATCGATCATACAAAACAACAAACAAAACGAAACAAAGAGTAGGCCACATGGGTGTATAAAAACGAATCAAACCTAATAACCAAACAGAACCAATAAATTTGGTTCGATTTGTTTTGAAATTATGTATAAAAAACTAATTCTTCATTTCAATATAATTTTAGTTTACTTTAAGTGCAAACTGAACTGACTGCTTCGGTTTGATTTGAATGCACAACCTAAGTGAACAAACAGAAAAGGTAAAAGCAACTTACCAATACTGATTGTGCAATACAAATGCATCAGTTGCCACTTTTTTACCATCGTCGTTTCGATTCCACTGGTAGAATGCATGAGTCCTATTCTTTATCTCCAACGTGGAATGCCCATAACTCGCTTCTCTGTATGCAGAATAATCTGGCTGTGGATCTCTAAACCTGCACATGCAATAACAGATTTCTTCAGCATTACAAGTAACAGTTATAATCTTTAATGAAGACGTTACCAAAAACTTGATATACATATTATGTTAGAAAGAAACGAAAATGCTAAAACAGAAAACGTTGAAACAGAACATGGCGAAACAATAATTTTTACAAAAATAGATTGTAAATATGAAGTTTCGGAGTTTTAGAAATATTTTCGAAACAAATACAAAAGGCCGAAACATAAAATATAAGTCCACATGCAATATAGATATCAATTCTGTAGTCATCATTATCATTGATAGCTCTCTCTCTCTCTTTTGACTCCAAAATACGATGAATTCTCGATCTCAAAATATTTACTTACTTTCCAGCAAGACCTTCTTGATTTCCACCATCTCCAACAGTGATGTAAACAGGAGCATATTTGTCAGGTATTGGAAAACGGTCACCACTTGATACATTGTAATGAATATTGGAGATCCGATACTGAGATGTAAAAGAGAGTACAAAAAAAGCCTTAGTACATCAACAGAACTAGGAAATGTTTCTCAACTTAAATGTATAGTTTTCCAGATGAAATACATCAAACAAGTGTTAAAACTGCATCCAATTAAATAACCAAAAGTACTGTGATACAGATTACAATGTTTTCCTGCAAATTAGTCGAAAAACTACGAATTGGAGTTGATAACTGAAACAATCAAAGTAAATCTCCTTACTCGTGCATTCTTTTTTAAATCTTTAAGTGTGCATATTACTTTCATAGTTACGAAGTGATAGAAAAATTTAATACTGATGACTCATACCGATCTTTCATAAGCATGGACATGGCCAGCAAAGATTACGTCAACTTTGTAACGAATGAACCATTTCTCAAAGACTGCTCTCATACTTTCACCTTCCATAAAGTGTGCTTCATTACTATTGTAGAGTGGGACATGCATGAGAACAATAAGCCAGGGTGTCTGCTCCCGGTTCACATTTTTGAGTTCCTGTTGGAGCCAAGTCCATTGAGGTGTGTATTTCACTGTTCAAAATTTAATCAATCTTAATAAAAATCACAGCACCGAGCTCATTAATCAGAGAGAACTTATTTTCTCTCCTTCAAAGAAAAAAATGGAACTTACTTTCCATGAATGAAAACAAAAGATAGAAACCAGGAACAGTCTACAAAATCGAATAGAATCATACGATTATGATAGCAGTAGGAAATACTACAAGATGAAGGTGAGAGATTCTCTTAGGATAAAGAAAGATAAATGCTCTAGACTCTAAAGACTTTCATACCAACTATTTATTGCATATCAGCTATTAAATTCAATGCAATCAAACATTAGGTAGAATACTATAGAAGACTTAAAGCTGCTTTACAACTCTCGTGCATTTTGATAAATATGGCAATGTATGTTATAATACATGAAAGGAGTTACTAAAGTTATTTTAATACATATAGATTTCATGATTAGAATTTCTTGTGAAGGACATGTACATGCAACATTTTGGTTGGAGAAGGAAAAGGTTAATTGGATGGCTCAGAAGTTTGCGAGTTAGATAATACGATTTGATTGGCCCACTCCAGAGTCTAATTCATATATGAAATCCACATGCCAAAGAAATGAAAACTATATGTAAAGTTAGGTAAAACAATAAAAAGAGAACTTTAAGAAAGAAATAGGGAATGAAAGTTTACCAAAAGGAGAATAGCAGGATAGCACTATTATATGAGCAGATGCACGTCTAATGGCATACCAGAGCGGGCTGCTGCTTTTGGAGGCCAAATAAGGGGTAGGGTACCGATGAAGATACGATTTGAAAGGAGTTACTTCTCCCTACATTTATTAAAATACTTTAGTAACCATGATTATGCATACAACAACTTTAGCAATTCTAACTATCAATAAAGCCAGCAATGGGCCAATAGCACAATTGTTGCTTATAGCAACTCAAAGACTTGGATATAATAATTAACATAGAGTTTTTCTATGCGGCAAATTAGAAGTATTCTGACATTTTACCATGTAAGGCATGTAATCTATCTCATGATTTCCGGCAGACCACATCCATGGCGTATATGCGGTACTTTTCTCAACAAAACGACCCCAGGAATCCCACCTTATACCAACATCATTATACTGATATCTATCAGCATAAGAAAGATCCCCAACAAATAAGACAGCCTCTGCTTTACTCTGCATAAAATGCTCAAGCGTAGACAGGGAATTATAGGTCTGCCCCAAATCACCTGCCAGGGGCAGAGAGCCACTTATCAATGAAAGTCACGACATCAAATGTCAAAAGATCATGTAAAGTTCTAAGATAAATGGACATACAAAAATGATGGAATAAAAGGTGATCCTTTGCTAATTGTTAGAGATGGCATCAGAATCCATATGAGAGTTGAAAAGGTCATTGCTCATAGGCTAGCCAATAAAGATGAAGATATGTAAATAGATAATGGCCAAATGTTGTAAAAAGGCCAAACCTTTCACAAAAGTCCTGATCTTTCAATTTTGTCGATTTTGGCCAAAAACTTATTATTTGGTTTCAAAAAAATCCTGACCTTTCAATTTTGTCGATTTTGGCCAAAAATGAATTATTTGGTTTCACAGAAGTCCTGACCTTTCAATATCTGGCATGCCACATAGGCGTCACATAGGCAAATTGAAATCAAATTGAGAGTTGGTTACAATTGAAACCAAATAATTTGTTTTTGGCCAAAATCGACAAAATTGAAAGGTCAGGACTTTTGTGAAACTTTTATGAAAGGTTTGGCCTTTTTACGACATTTGACCATAGATAATTGATTGATCTGAATTAAGCAAAACGTTTCACAAGGGCAAGAAAAGTTATGGCTAAGGCTATAGATACAAGACGGCTTCTGATTGGATAAAGAAATGGTCTTACTAGATGAATTTTGGCAGCATCAACAGATTTACACTATTTGTTTTTGCTAAAAGGTACTAATTCAAGTTCCAGTTTGATGATCAACCTGTTTTCTGTTATTAACTCCAAACTCCTAGTTACTAGACATGGACAATAATAATTTATGAAATGTTCACGTACTGTTACGATACAATTTCTATGAAACATTGCCTTGGCAAAATAGTTATTCATGTTCAGAAAATTAGAATTTGGAATCCTAAATCATGGGCACCATACAGAATTTCATTTAGCTACAGAGCATCATATATTTGAAATTTAAAGCATCCTAATTAATGTCCAAATTTTAGAGAAGGCATTTTGAAGTCCCCCTAGCATACTTATGCACGAGGGATACAACTCACCAATTATTCCAAATTTATAAGGAGTATCTGGACTAATCATTGGAGGAGTTTGAAACCAAAATTGCCGAGATGAATCACCGTCCCCAATCCTGTAGTAGTATTTGGTGTCATACTGGAAATAAGACGAACCCAAGTGATTAATTCATTTGAACTATTTGAAGCCAGAAAAATCCTATTGTCACAGCTTGCAGCTAGCAATTCACCTCATGGGGCAATGGCAAATTACCTCAAGATCCCTGAGTAGACATTGATGAATGTAGCCAGACTTATATTGGTAAAAGGAATAGTTTTTCACTGTGCCCTGGGCAGTGAAATCATAATCTTTCTCTGAAACACCATATTGCACTTTGTTGGATCCGGGTTCATCTGGTGTCACCCATGAGACAATCACGCCTTTACCGTCGTAGTCACCTTGGGTTATATGCACCTGTAGTAAGAGTAAACAGAAGAATGTATTAAAAACTGCTATATACATGCTTCTTAGAATCCACTCACTGTTCAATTATTCATTTAATCCATAACCTGAAACAGTGGATCAGAATAATGCATTGAAACCAACGTACTATTAAAACAGAAAACTTAAATTTTGCACAGAAGATAGTACCTGCTGTGGTGCATTGTAGCCAGTGGGAACATCAAAAACTTGATTATCAAGAGGAATATCAATGGACGGCCATTGAGACCTAATAAAAGAGCTCGTAATCCCACCATTTCCAATCTTCAACGAACCCAACAACACAAGCAATGCGCATATCAGCTTCATCATAATTACAATATAACCTGCACCACAACAGATCCCAGTATAGGATTAAAGAATCATAAATCAAACCAAATCTTAAAATCATTAACAAACTGATACCTTAAAACATTTGGAAGAAAATAAGAAAGATTGAACAAGATGGCATCGGATAAAAGGGATGGGTAGGTTATCACTTACTGACAAGTTACGGTGGCGTGGCGTAGTAGAGAATCAGCCATTTGTTTTCTAGTTGTTGTAATTTTTAATTCGACCATGCCACCAAGTGACTCTCATTTTCTGCGCTGTCCTTGTCTCTAATACCCATAAACTATAGGATTATGTGATATCTTTTGTATTTATTGGATTTCTTTACCAAATTCCATTTCACTTTTTTATACAATTTTTTTTTCAAAATATGATTTGTATTAATAATTGACTCGAGAAAGTCTCGAATCTAACCCCACCAATTGGACTTAGAGCTGGTTATGGGTCGGATCAATCTGTGAATCGGCCCGGAACCAGACGAAAACCAGCCCGAAAACATGAAAAGACCAATTCTGGACAGGTTTCAAATGTTTGAACCATAAACCTGCAGTTCCAGATCCAAACTGGCGGTTCAAGGATCAAACCCGTCAATAAAAAGTTAATTTATTAATATATATAAAAGATATATATTTTTATTTATTTTAGTTAATTTTTTTAGTTAACATAATATTTATAATTTGTTTTATTTCGTTATTTTTTTATAATATTCTCTTCACATGTTATTTTATCTTTAAATTATATTTTATAAAAAATAAATTTTAATTTTACTTTCAATTTTTTTGAACCGTCTAGAACCCGAAACCGTCCGGTTCCGAACCTGCATGAAACTGTCACTTAGACGGTTCCGAGACGGTTCTTTTTTTTGAACCGTTAGGCAGTTCCGAACCGAAACCGCCGAATTATGAACCGTGGTCTCTTCGAATTGAACTAGAGGATTACAACAAAACCTCTTATCTCTAAGGGCTTTCTTAGCAACTTCAATCTTAATAAATAAACTATGGCGCACTTTATTATTTTCATTTTCTCCTCTTAATTTTGATCACAATCATTAAGATTTGAACAAAGGATCAATTCACCCCCTCAATTTGGCACGAAATATCAAATAAGTCATTTCTACCGTTTTCGGATCAAACAGACCCGCAACTTGGCAAAATCGTACAAATCGCACCCTCATTAAGAGAGTGTAACACACTCTCTTGTTTTAAAGAGAAAAAAGTTCAAAATAGTACTCAATATGTTTTCCATTTTCTGGTTTAATACTTAATAATTTTTATATTATAATTTTACCACTTATATTCTAAAATTTCAAAAACCAATTTATCTTTTAAATAAAAATTTAGGGACTAAAACTCCCTTTTCTTCTTCTTCTTCCCCTCTTCCACTTCTCTTCCACCATTTTCTCTCTTCTTCTTTTTTTCTTCCCTTCCACCCATTTCCTCCGCGCCGGCGTTCTTTCATCGTCACTGAGAACGGACCCGTTCTCAGACTGAGAATGGAACGATCCGTTCTCAGTCTGAGAACGGATCGTTCCGTTCTGAGACTGAGAACGGACCGTTCTCAGTCAGAGAACGAAACGATCCGTTCTCAGACTGAGAACGGACCGTTCTCAGTTGAGAACGATAACGTTCTCAACTGAGAACGGATCGTTCTCAGTGTGTGACTGAGAACGATCTGTTCTCAGTCACACTGAGAAGATCTGTTCTCAGAGAACGGATCGTTCTCAATGTGTGACTGAGAACGATCTGTTCTCAGTCGCACAGAGAACAATATGGCCGGTCGGCAGCGGCTAACTCCGGCGGCGGCGAGGATCTCCGGTGATGGCGAGGGTTGCCGGTGCCGGCGAGCTGGTTGATTGTTTTAGATATTTAATCAGAATAATTTTTTTTTTGATATTTATTTAATCAGAATAATTAGGTTAATTGTAATTTTAATTATCTTTAATTAGTATCAAATCAGAATTAATTAAGATTAATTTTTTTAATTAGGTTATCCACTCTCCTTTTTATGTCAGAAGGGTCAATTTGATTCGGTTTTGTTAAGTTGCGGGTTAAATTGATCCGGTTTTGCTAACTTGCGGGTGTGTTTGACCCAAAACCTTCCAAAATGACTTATTTGATATTTCGTGCCAAGTTGAGGGGGTGAATTGATCCTTTATTCATTAAGATTTATATCATTCATTTTGCTAGGTGCACACAATATATTCAAAATAATTAAATGGCCAAATTAATATATGCCCGTAAAGTCTAACGGATTACTCACTTACCCTGTTACACACTTCAACTTGGACAACAATTTTTTTTTTTTGACTAATTGGACAACAATTATTTACACACCAAAATCTAACCTTTTCTATTTGAACAATTTTAGCTTAGTCATCCTAGTTTGCGCCACTAACTTCTAAAAGCGTGTGTATCTTTTAGAAAAGGGAAAAGGGTCAAATACGCCCCTAACGTTTCGCCTATGGATCAAGTAAGCCCTCAACGTTCGGAAAGGGTCAAATAAGCCTCTAACGTTTTTAAATTGTATCATCTAAGCCCTTCTTACTAACACCGAGGACCCTAACGTTTGTTTAATCGTATCAACGAGGAACCCTATGGAGGGCTCAGATGATACGATTTAAAAACGTTAGGGTCCTCGTCGACCCTTTCCGAACGTTGAGGGCCTACTTGATCTATAGGCTAAACTTTAGGGGCTTATTTGACCCTTTTCCCTTTAGAAAAAATACATTTTTTTATTATAAAAAAATATCAAACATAACCATAATTTTATATTATGAAATTACTCTAAGGCCATGTTTGGTTCATGGAATAGAATAATATGGGATAGAAAAGTTATTCCATAAGAAATGGAATAGCCATTCTTTAGTTTTTGAGAGGAGTGTTTATTCCACAAAATCATGGAATATCAATTCTTTGGAATACCTATTCTATGAACCAAAGCAAAGAATGGCCATTTTATACGGAATAGCTATTTCATTCCGCACCTATTCCATGAACCAAACATGGCCTAAGTAAAATTTATTTTAAATTAGTCTATAATTTATATTGGGGAAATATTTATTTTATCTCCTGAACTTGGAAAAAGAGAGCAATTAAGATTAAAATTATTACTTTGAAAAAAAGATGATCTAAATGTGATATTTTTTCTCGTTTTATGCTTTCATCTTTAAATTATTTAATAAATCTCCGCCACATTATTGTATAAAACACTCCAATTTTTTTGACACGTCATGTATAAGAGTAAAATGAGCCAAAATGCCAAGTTGGCTTTAATTAATTTTTTGTTCAACATTTAGGAGTAAAATGAATCTTTATTGAATTTAACTCTTAAACTAATAAGTATATGTTTCATTATTAAAATTATTAAAAAATCAATACTTGAAAAAAAATATTTAAATGTTATTACAATAAGACATGATTATCACCAAAATTACATAAGGTGTTTTATAAAAATTATTTCATCAGTATTAATAATTAAAAAATAAAATTAATTCTCTATGTAATCGAATAATGTTTTTAATAAAAAATGTAGTAATAATTTGTAAATATATCACTAAAAAGGTTTGATAAGCAAAATAAAAAAAATGATAATTTTGAGTATCTTCATGATCAATTTCCAAAATCTATCTATCTATATACTTATCTATACTATATATAAAAGCACGGATGGGGGGGGGGACAGACACATTTACGTTAATGTCCTTAATACTATTTAAATTATTATTCAATAATAATTATTCTACCTAAATATTAGCTAATTTAAACTACTTTCAATAGAATTAAAATACTCACCTATTTTATAGAATTTTATACCATATCTATCACTACAAACTTTTAATACTATTATAATTATAATTTAATAATAATTATTCTACCTAAATATTAGCTAATTTAAACTACTTTCAATAGAATTAAAATACTCACCTATTTTATAGAATTTTATACTATATCTATCACTACAAGCTTTTAAATAATTAAAAATTTTCCTAAATCCTTTTTATACAACTTAAACAATATTTATAACTGGAAAGTAATTGGCAATAATATCAAACCTCCTGTGATATCCCGTATTTTTTTTAAAATTTTTATTTTTTTCCGTCGAGGTTAGGTAAATTATTATTATTAAATATTTTTATTTAATTTTATCGAAATCACTCGTTGATTCGATCGTAGTTCGATTCGTGTGTGATTTGTATTATTATATTTAAAAAAAATAGGGAAAAAACAAAATATTTAGAGCCATGCATGCTAATGGTCCCATGCATACACCTACTCCTTTCTTTTCCACGTGAATATGGTGCATGGAAAGCCCATCATCATTTTGTGTTTGGCCATAATATAATTATAAAGCCCATTGTTTTAATTTGAAGCAGAAACTTATATTTCATAGCAGGTATAACAATTTCTGCGTTTTCCTTTTCTATTAATTCGTTTTCTTCCCATTTAGCCCAAAACAAATCCCTATATTTAAGCAACGTTTCTACCCAAAACTCTTCCCTACACTTTCCTCAAATCCTAGCCGTCTTCTACACTCCCTATCAATCACTCAAAGCATATGAAAATCTCAGCTTGTTCTCGGTAAGTTCTTGAGTTTTATTTTCAGTTTTAGTTAGAAACGACACTTACGTATTCTCATTCGTTCTTCCTCGTTATTGCGTATATTTCAGTTCCATTTTGTCATAGTCAAAGTAGACTCGATCCTCTACAAATCCCAACTTTTGTTTCGTCAAACGGTACGCAAACGAATCCGTATCAATCGCCGCCGTTTTACCGTTTTCAGGAAATTTTCTGTTTTATTTCTAATCGACCTCTCTGAATTTCAATCCGTTCCACAGCCGTTTGAAGATCGAAATCAGTTTCGTTTATTCCCCGTGATAGCAGACTTGTTCCTCTATGTTTCTACACTTTTCGTTCGTCAAACGGTACGTAAACGAACTCGTATTAATCGCCGCCGTCTCGCCGTTCTGTTTTGTATTAAACTGTGATTAAGTAATTTTTGGTTCTCTGCCGATTATGACCTTTCTTTTAAGTTGTTGATTTTGGTATCTAGGAGGATAGACTCTTGTGTTTTGGATCTTTGGTTCTTTAAATTCAAAACCAATGAATTTCTCATTTGATTTTTGTTCTTCGTTGATTGCTAGAACTCGGTTTCTGAGTTCTTAAAATTTGATTTGAATTCAAGATTGTTTAGTTAGATTAATGCTTATAGTAATTGTTTAAGGATTGTGAATTCCGCCTTGTGTTAAGGGTTTAAAGGCTTAAAGTATATTTGTAGGTAATTGATATTAGTTTTAATGTTGATGTTTGAATTAAACAAGTTAGCGGGTACACTCTGGGCAAAAACTGAGTTTGGTAATGTTGAATAAGGAAGATGGTTAAGAGGCAAGTAAGGTCCTTAGGTAATTATGTTTTTAATTAATTGATTCCTTAGCTTATTTAATTAGTGTTTTAGTAATTGGTTGTGATTTTAATCTACGGATTTAGTTCCGACTTATTAATTAGCAATTTAAATAGTTTTATTCTTTATAATTTGAAATTTACTTTGGGCATTAATATTTTAAATTTAAATTAATATAAATCTTATTTTAGTTTATATGCGATTTTATATTTGACTATATTAAATAAGAATTTGGAATTTATTTAATTCGAAAGTTTGCCAATTAGTTATATTATTTTTAAAACCTAAAAATAATTTTAAACATTAAAAAAATAATTATTATTAATTATTATTTAATTAATAATTTGAGATTTTTGACTTAGCGAGCTAAAGTGATATTTTAGTTTTATTTGGTTATTTAATTATTAGGAATATTTTGGCGATAATTATAATTACTTGGGTTGCAAGCTATTGAGTTCAATTTTGATATTAATTAATATTTTATTTAATATTATAATTATAAACTGTGGTTTATAATTCTGAAATATCAGTTGGATCGGTTTGGACTTGGGTCACCGACATGTGGGTTTAGTTTGGTAGGTTTGAAAAACTCAGCTAACCCACTATTTGAGGAATATATTTTATTTATCATTTAAATATTATTTTAATAATTTTTTCTGATTGGATTTAAGTGCAAACTCAATAGTCTTGAATTATTTACGGCATTATAATTTATTTGAGATTGTGTTTCTCTGTGACTTACCTGGCTTATTATTTGTGCTAGTCCTACGTGGTGTCTAGTATTCTTAAAGTTAGGGGTTGGAGCGATTTTAACGTATGATTTATTTTTAGACTCTTCGACTACTCGCGCTCCGGAGTCGAACCAGGGTTAGCTGTTTGCCAAAGTTTCACGTGGATAAGCAAGCAGTGAGTTTGTAGTGCTATTTACCGCTTTATTAAGTACCGCATCGTATTTTAATAATATTAAATGTTTGTGAACTGTTTTTACGGATTATGGATCTGGATTGAAACGAGCTACTCGATAGGCTTGTATCGAGACTGTGTGCACCGGTGAGTACTCTGGGAAACGGCAGACTAAAGTCTTGCTTACGCTGGTATATAATTATGACGAGGATTTGTTCCCGTCCACTCTGGGTTTATCAGTATGCTATGTCATACTTACGCTGGGATCATTTCAATACTGCTTTCCATAATCATATTATATTAGTATAAAAATGTTTTGATTTAAGGGTTTTAAACTTAATAAATGTAAATAGTATTGCGAACTCATCTCAGTATATCTGACCCCGTTGTTTTCCCAAATTTTCCAGGTTTATGATTTGAAAGCTGGTCCACTCCGATTTTTTTGATTCATCGGAGATTTTTATGTTATTAAACTAGTTTCTGTTTTCGAACTCTTAGACCGCAGTAGAACTAGTTTAGTTATTACATTTGATATTACACTTTGGGTTTGTCGATTTATTCGATTATTTATATTTGGCATGATTACTCTGGATTACGATGTTGTTATATATAAGGTATGCGGTTGAACATTTAAGATATTTAAATTATTTATATTTGAACTGCAATATAAATTGCTAGACCTAGGTTGGAGTCTCGGTTGCCCCCGAGCAGTTTTCTGCAGGTTTAAATGTTTATTTGATTTCCGCGAGGCTTGCTACGGGTTTTGGTACAACCATACCCATACCCTAGCGCCGGTCACGATTCATGAAATTGGGTCGTGACAAAGTTGGTATCAGAGCTTTAGTTTCGAACGCCAATTTTTTTTTTGCATGTTATGTGTTTATCGTTTTAAGGCATGTTAAGTGTTATTATTGTGTCATAGGATCTACTGCGGAATTAGGTTCATGTCTTGTCTTTGAAACGTC
The DNA here is from genome assembly GCF_937616625.2 of Mercurialis annua. Classification (NCBI taxonomy): domain Eukaryota; kingdom Viridiplantae; phylum Streptophyta; class Magnoliopsida; order Malpighiales; family Euphorbiaceae; genus Mercurialis; species Mercurialis annua. Next base: position 66,281,016 of record NC_065570.1, read on the forward strand.
ATCTTTTGATTTTAAAACTTTCTGCCTACAACGATAGGATTGCGTCAAGTCAGACATTATTTTTGCTTTGATTTGATGCTTTTATTGATGTTATTTCACTTGGATGATTCTAATTGCTTTTGATTTCTCGGGAAATCTTATTTGGTAATTTTCTTTAAGTCATGCATTGGCATGATGTTATTTTCTTTTCATGTTGTTGATGTGTTTTACTGGGTGATAGTATCCTGTCTTTTATACCTTTAATTAATTGTTGAGGTTGAATTATTTTGTGAGTATTTTTGGCGTTGGCCGAGAGTCTTGAGTTTAAAAATGATATTTTGTCAGATTTGACATTGTTTCGGGTTTAAATTATTTTTAATTGATTTTTTTTTCTTCTCCACGTTTTGTGGATTACGTTGCTGGCCACGTATTGGTTTTAAATTTCCTTAAGAAAATTTCTTTGGCCTAACTGGTATTATGACCCATATAGTTCAATGGGTAGTCTGTACATGACACCCTAATATATTATTTTCCGTAATTTCACCAGTGAAATGAAATCCGTTTATTTCAAAGTTTTACATTTGACTAAGGATTGAAAAAGGGTTGTTATTTTGAAGTAAAATGAAATTCTTGTATTTTAAAAATAAAAATGTTGGTGTTTTCAAAATGATTGTTTTGAAATAATATATTTTAAAGGCGATACCAATTTGATAATTTAATATTAATTTTGTAATTTTACCATATTTCGATTTGTCGACACTTTGGCGTTGTTGGTCTTATGATTGATTTACTAATTTTGATTGAAGCCAATATTTCTGAAAGATTGTTAAAGAATAATTGTTTTTCCACTTGGGCGATGAGTTGATGTTATTACTTTGGGTAACGTCGAGCTACCTATTTTGAAAATATTGAGATTCATTTTCAAAAGGTTTTTTTTTCGGATTTGAAAATGTGTCGTATAAGTTTTATAAATGGTTATTGCGGTTTTGACTTGGGTCATCCAAATTTGGAGATGAGCTTGGAAGTTTTAATTACTCGGCTAACTCGATGATTTATAAATTGAGGCGTTTGGAAAAATTTATAATCATTTTTTTATAAAAGCAGTTTTCCGGAAAATGACTTTTAAAACTGTGGGGTTCGACATGAACTCAAAATCTATTTTGTTAATTTTATATTTCGAACTAGGTTCAGATGCGTACTTTCGGATCAATATCAGAAATTGTCTTGATCTGATTTGACGTTTTGAGCATGTTATTACATTATTTAATATTTTAATCATTTTTGGGCTATTTGGCTTTTTGCCATCTCGGTATGAATTTGTTGATCAGATAAGATGTTGCATGCTAAATTCTTTTGGTAATAAGTTGTTTACCTACTCTAATGATGATTTGTTTTATTGCATGATTCTTGGATGGCTTTTAGTTGTGTAAAAAAAAAAAAAAAAAAAATTCATGACTTATATTACTGTGCTCTTATTAAGTCTCTCCTTTTTTGGTTAAGTTATAACATAGTAGTAATTATTCTTGTTTGCCTCACTGTGTGGAGTATCACTTGAGGACATTACGTTCTTGCTTTCTTTGGCTCAATTTCGGTGTTGGTGTTGATGAGCGATTTGAACCTTTGTTTAGACCCTGCGATTATTTTAGATGTTGTAAATGGTTTAGCGGGATTTAACGTTTGAACCTTGGGAATCTAGATCATTGAGTTCTATATCAAGAAATTTGAGAAGCGACATTTCACAATTGTTAGTGGATTCTGTATAAGAATCTATCTAGGTTTGAGGATGGTGTTGTGAGATAATATTACTCAACACTGGTGGAATATTCTAATCGTGGGTGTTGCCTTATGCGTTAAGCTTCGAGCATTATCCGTTTAGGTTGAGTTCGTTGTGAGAGATTCGGAGTATTGACATTTTCGGCTGTTGGCATTCTAGGAATAGTTATGGAATATGTAGATCGAGGTTGATCAGTGTAGTAATACACTGGTATTTTCACTTAGGTAGATCGGTGAAATACCGAAACTGATGGTGGAGCTGTGAACGTGGTCGTGTTACCTTGTTGTCATTGGAAAAAAATTCAATGTGATGTGAGGTGGAACTCGTTTTAGATAAATTTTAGTTTCATTTTTGATTTGAGTTATTTTCGTTAATGACGATTCAGATTGGTGGACTATGATAATGGAGATGCGCAAATATGTCAAGATGGACGAGTGCACGTCTCACAGAGTGTTATGTCTAGAAAAATATTTCGAAGGAAAATTGATTTCAAATGTTAACTTGTTAAAGTAATTGAAATGTTTTTATCACATAATTGTGCTCAGACATGTCATGGACATGCATTTGAAATGTCACAAATAGGGAACTGCATTGAGCATTGAGTATGATTACTAATTAAAAGAGAAATAAATAATTGATACATGCATTTAGAACATTCATCACGGCATTAAATTATTAGAGTTGAATGCAACTCTTTGGGGATGAGAGCTGTCATCACCCTGGCGCACAATTATGTAAAATAAATTTTATCAGTAAGACTTTTTAGGAAAAATGTTTTGTTATAAACTCGCGAAATATATTTTGAAAATGGTGTTTAAAAAGTCGATGAACTTCAAACGATTTTGAAATTTTTATCTGGTGGTTATCTAGACATGTACTCTGTGATGATGGTTGATTTAAGAGAAATACATTGTAAGGATTTATTCAATATTGTCGGAGTATCAATATTTGGTAAATAGGAGCCATGGTTATAAGGTTGCACTCGAGGTTTAGATCGGATTAAAGGATTGTGTCAACTTAGAGTATATAATTTGAGGAGATTTATATTTAAGGAAATTGGTTATGCTCTGCGTGTTTATTTACACTGAAAGATTTAAAAGCAATTTTATTTTAACAGATTTGATTTATGTCCAAAAGGTTTTGATACCGATATGGAAATTATTTCGTAAACGAATGGATTCTTTTTGAAAAAATAAATTCTTTTTGAAAAAAGTGATGAAATAATGTCAGTTTTGATTTAAAAGTGGATTTTAAGATTTTTTTTTTCTAAATGAACGATTTAATCGTGAATTTATATTAAAAGTAAGGGTCGGTTATGGTTTCAAATTGGTAGTGTTTTGATTATGTTGACGCGTTACGAAAATGGAGGATTTTTCAACAGGTTAATTATTTTCGGTTGAAAATAAAATTTAAACTGGAGATGCTACTAAATTCAAATTAAAGGCAGATGGTGTTATTTATATCTGTGTTTACGGAAAGCGTTATTTCTATAAAAAATTTTATTTTGAGCATAACCAATAAACTAATTAATTGCGACTGGATTCTAATTGATCTTCTGTAGGATTCGAGGTTATCGTGAGAAAAAAAAATTGAGGATGAAATATTTGTTGTCAGGAGTTTAAGTTATGTATTCCTTAGAATTGGTGTGCTTCTGATCTTAGTTAGTTGAACTAGAAAGAGTCTAGCGGTATTTAGTTTTCAGTCATTATTTTATGAGAGCATATTCGATCAGAATGACATTTTGATTTGCTGTTAAGTCTATTCTGTGAGGTGATTAGTGTTGTGACCACTTTAAGTGATATAATGCGTAGGCGTTAAGGGATGTAAAACTAATTCACGTAAGAGTGTCGGTATGTTTCGGTTTGTAATATTGGAGTTTAGATTAGTTTGATTCCATTTGAATCTTGAGATTTTCCCTACAATTGTAGTGTTACTTTGGTAGTCTTTGAGATTTGAGTCTGTTAATTTAAATTTTCCTCGTTAGCATATCGGTTATTTTTCAAATGGAAATAAATTTCTAATTCGTTCACTCGTGGTGTTTAAGAAGTCGTTTGAGGTACCAAATTTTTGAACTAAGAATTTTTCGCGTATGCGTGTGGTGATCATTCGAATTTTCGACTCAGTTTTAAATTCGAAGTCGTATTTCTATAAGTTGGGGAGAATGTCCGTAAAATTTTCAGCGTGTTTTCAGTTATATTATGTTTTGTTTCGATTGACTCTCCACAGTTGTCGTTGTGATAGAATGACCTTGGGTTAGAGTTTGGTTTAATCTATTGAATTTGCGGTGGTGTTTTGCTTAGGTTGATTTAGGCGGTTTTTATTTCGTTTCCGTTGAGTCATCACCTGGTCATAAAGTGATTTTGGAAATCAGAATTAATATGCGTAGTAGTCTCTTTCGTTCCGTTGAGGACGCGTTGCCCCGTATTTTTGAGTTACATGTGATTCCATACGTGCTATAATTGATTTTATATGACTTTAGGGTTGTAGTAAATTCGAGGACGAATTTTTAATAAGTTCGGGAGAATGTGATATCCCGTATTTTTTTTAAAATTTTTATTTTTTTCCGTCGAGGTTAGGTAAATTATTATTATTAAATATTTTTATTTAATTTTATCGGAATCACTCGTTGATTCGATCGTAGTTCGATTCGTGTGTGATTTGTATTATTATATTTAAAAAAAATAGGGAAAAAACAAAATATTTAGAGCCATGCATGCTAATGGTCCCATGCATACACCTACTCCTTTCTTTTCCACGTGAATATGGTGCATGGAAAGCCCATCATCATTTTGTGTTTGGCCATAATATAATTATAAAGCCCATTGTTTTAATTTGAAGCAGAAACTTATATTTCATAGCAGGTATAACAATTTCTGCGTTTTCCTTTTCTATTAATTCGTTTTCTTCCCATTTAGCCCAAAACAAATCCCTATATTTAAGCAACGTTTCTACCCAAAACTCTTCCCTACACTTTCCTCAAATCCTAGCCGTCTTCTACACTCCCTATCAATCACTCAAAGCATATGAAAATCTCAGCTTGTTCTCGGTAAGTTCTTGAGTTTTATTTTCAGTTTTAGTTAGAAACGACACTTACGTATTCTCATTCGTTCTTCCTCGTTATTGCGTATATTTCAGTTCCATTTTGTCATAGTCAAAGTAGACTCGATCCTCTACAAATCCCAACTTTTGTTTCGTCAAACGGTACGCAAACGAATCCGTATCAATCGCCGCCGTTTTACCGTTTTCAGGAAATTTTCTGTTTTATTTCTAATCGACCTCTCTGAATTTCAATCCGTTCCACAGCCGTTTGAAGATCGAAATCAGTTTCGTTTATTCCCCGTGATAGCAGACTTGTTCCTCTATGTTTCTACACTTTTCGTTCGTCAAACGGTACGTAAACGAACTCGTATTAATCGCCGCCGTCTCGCCGTTCTGTTTTGTATTAAACTGTGATTAAGTAATTTTTGGTTCTCTGCCGATTATGACCTTTCTTTTAAGTTGTTGATTTTGGTATCTAGGAGGATAGACTCTTGTGTTTTGGATCTTTGGTTCTTTAAATTCAAAACCAATGAATTTCTCATTTGATTTTTGTTCTTCGTTGATTGCTAGAACTCGGTTTCTGAGTTCTTAAAATTTGATTTGAATTCAAGATTGTTTAGTTAGATTAATGCTTATAGTAATTGTTTAAGGATTGTGAATTCCGCCTTGTGTTAAGGGTTTAAAGGCTTAAAGTATATTTGTAGGTAATTGATATTAGTTTTAATGTTGATGTTTGAATTAAACAAGTTAGCGGGTACACTCTGGGCAAAAACTGAGTTTGGTAATGTTGAATAAGGAAGATGGTTAAGAGGCAAGTAAGGTCCTTAGGTAATTATGTTTTTAATTAATTGATTCCTTAGCTTATTTAATTAGTGTTTTAGTAATTGGTTGTGATTTTAATCTACGGATTTAGTTCCGACTTATTAATTAGCAATTTAAATAGTTTTATTCTTTATAATTTGAAATTTACTTTGGGCATTAATATTTTAAATTTAAATTAATATAAATCTTATTTTAGTTTATATGCGATTTTATATTTGACTATATTAAATAAGAATTTGGAATTTATTTAATTCGAAAGTTTGCCAATTAGTTATATTATTTTTAAAACCTAAAAATAATTTTAAACATTAAAAAAATAATTATTATTAATTATTATTTAATTAATAATTTGAGATTTTTGACTTAGCGAGCTAAAGTGATATTTTAGTTTTATTTGGTTATTTAATTATTAGGAATATTTTGGCGATAATTATAATTACTTGGGTTGCAAGCTATTGAGTTCAATTTTGATATTAATTAATATTTTATTTAATATTATAATTATAAACTGTGGTTTATAATTCTGAAATATCAGTTGGATCGGTTTGGACTTGGGTCACCGACATGTGGGTTTAGTTTGGTAGGTTTGAAAAACTCAGCTAACCCACTATTTGAGGAATATATTTTATTTATCATTTAAATATTATTTTAATAATTTTTTCTGATTGGATTTAAGTGCAAACTCAATAGTCTTGAATTATTTACGGCATTATAATTTATTTGAGATTGTGTTTCTCTGTGACTTACCTGGCTTATTATTTGTGCTAGTCCTACGTGGTGTCTAGTATTCTTAAAGTTAGGGGTTGGAGCGATTTTAACGTATGATTTATTTTTAGACTCTTCGACTACTCGCGCTCCGGAGTCGAACCAGGGTTAGCTGTTTGCCAAAGTTTCACGTGGATAAGCAAGCAGTGAGTTTGTAGTGCTATTTACCGCTTTATTAAGTACTGCATCGTATTTTAATAATATTAAATGTTTGTGAACTGTTTTTACGGATTATGGATCTGGATTGAAACGAGCTACTCGATAGGCTTGTATCGAGACTGTGTGCACCGGTGAGTACTCTGGGAAACGGCAGACTAAAGTCTTGCTTACGCTGGTATATAATTATGACGAGGATTTGTTCCCGTCCACTCTGGGTTTATCAGTATGCTATGTCATACTTACGCTGGGATCATTTCAATACTGCTTTCCATAATCATATTATATTAGTATAAAAATGTTTTGATTTAAGGGTTTTAAACTTAATAAATGTAAATAGTATTGCGAACTCATCTCAGTATATCTGACCCCGTTGTTTTCCCAAATTTTCCAGGTTTATGATTTGAAAGCTGGTCCACTCCGATTTTTTTGATTCATCGGAGATTTTTATGTTATTAAACTAGTTTCTGTTTTCGAACTCTTAGACCGCAGTAGAACTAGTTTAGTTATTACATTTGATATTACACTTTGGGTTTGTCGATTTATTCGATTATTTATATTTGGCATGATTACTCTGGATTACGATGTTGTTATATATAAGGTATGCGGTTGAACATTTAAGATATTTAAATTATTTATATTTGAACTGCAATATAAATTGCTAGACCTAGGTTGGAGTCTCGGTTGCCCCCGAGCAGTTTTCTGCAGGTTTAAATGTTTATTTGATTTCCGCGAGGCTTGCTACGGGTTTTGGTACAACCATACCCATACCCTAGCGCCGGTCACGATTCATGAAATTGGGTCGTGACACCTCCAGTATCAGTAGTGCGTCTCATTAGTTCTAAATATCTATCTAATGTTGGCAACAATACAAGAACATAAATAATGTAAGTAGACGATTGATTAATTAATTATAATGTGTTAGTACATTTAAAAAATATAAGTTGTTTTATTCAAATCAATTACTGAACTTCTAATTCATCTCAAATTCCAATTGTATTATTTTTTAATTATTGAATAAATATTTTATTATAATTAATTAATGATCATAAAATTAGAAGTATTAACATGACATTTAATACATACAACAAATTTATTCATTCTTCAATTAATTGTTTTACTACAATTAATGATTTAAATCTGTAAAACCTGCCACTAATAGATTACCAGTATCACTTCTAACTTAAGTCCCCCATGTGTTTTATTATATTACATAATTATTATTGTTTTTGTTAAACCATCTTTTTAAATTAATAGTAAAAATAAATATTATGACTTTTCTCTTTAGATTGAAAATTACTATTACAATTTTTTTACTTTATATGTTAGTTTTTTATTCTACTTTGTAATATATAATAAATTAATAAAATATAAATTAACAAATCACATTAAGAGAAACGTGCAAAAATAAAAAAATAACAAAAACCAATTGTTTTGATATTATTTTTAAATTTTATAATAAATAGTAACAAAAATTCTTACTAATTTAACAAAAATTATACATAAAATAAATAATATAATTATAATAAATTTAACTTAAATAATTAATTATAAATAAATGTTATTGACATCAATGATTTTAAAAATGAATAAATAGAAGTATTAAAATTGTTTGTAATAAATATTCTAACTAATTTATTATTAATTTATTATTGATTACAAATAAAATAAAACAACATAATATAATTATAAAAAATTTAATTAATATAATAAATCGACGAGTCATATTACGAGTCATATTACAATTTCCAAAATCTATCTATCTATATACTTATATAATAAAGAGTGTCAACATAGCCCTCTTATTGATTATCAATAAATTAATCTTTAAAAAATATAATTAATTTTATCATATTTTATATAAAATATTTATTTAAATTTTATTATTTTAATATTATAATCTATTTGATTACTTAATATACAATTTATTATCAAAATTGCTAATATTAGAAATAGTCAATACCTTTAAAAGAATTATTCCAAACATTAAAATAAATTTTTATTTTATTAGTTTGCATATTTTTTTCATATTTTTTAATATATATTTTTTAACAAATTAATTATTTAAATAAATATTAATTTGATTCCGTATAAATACGTGGAAATTACAACTAGTTTGTTAGACTTTTAAGTTCCGCATAAATTTTTTTAAGATTAAAATGATAATCTTAATTAATGAATATTATCAATGTCCAGAACATAATCGTCTTTCATAAGTAGTCTATAATTATATTTGTACGTTTACTTAATGAAATCATAAATCTAAGTTGACGGATTGTTAGTCAGATTCTTATTGTCTATCCACAATAAATTACTAAAATAATTGGTGAACATTAGCGCATGATAGTGACTTTAAAAATAAGCCAACATGCAATTATAATTAATTATTCACAAATTTAAAACTTTTAAACTCGATGCTAGTAAATAATCATGGCTTCAAAAAAATTGTTAATTTTCTCGCTCTCTAAAAAAAGCTCTCCCTTCTTTCTAAAAACTCTCTCATCTTAATCTCGTTGAGGGTGGGAGAAGATGATTTCCAATCTTAATCGAAAAATCATCTTTTTTCCATCCAAATTATTACTATCTCTACGATTTTCTTTATATTTATGTGTTTTTATATTTATAAATTTTTTTGGATCTAAAATTTTATTAAGGCTTGTTATAGTTTTTATTAAATGTTCTTGATAATTAAAGGTGTTGTGAGATAAAAATTTACTTTTTAAAAATTTTTTTGAACACGAAAATCGGAAAATATGAATTTTCAACAAATCTAACGGTCTAAATATAACTTTTGAATATATTAAAGATGAGACTTGAAAAGTTTGAAATTTAAAAAATTAAGCGGTTTCAAAATCGTAATTTCAATATTTTTATATTTGGATGATCTTTTGATGGTTGAAAAGACCCTATTCGATAATTGTATCAAACATCTCTCACCATTAATCTCGATTAGTTCTTTCAATTTGTTGATTAACTATTCCTTTATGTAATTTTTATTTTATAAATAGAAGTTTTAGTCTTTGAAAAAAAATGACTTATACTTAATAACTAGCATTAGGCCCGCGCGTTGCACGGTTTTTGTTTAATTCTTTTATTAATATTAATTTTTTTATTGATTTTAATTTAAAAAATCTAATTAATAATTATAAAAATTCTATATAATCTATATAAATTTTTAAATACTACATATTTTATATATCTAGGGACACAAACATATCTATGTAATTTTCTACAATATAAACAGATAAAAAAAATTAATATTAAAATTGTATATTAAAATTCTAAAAAAACCCATGATTTTATTAAATTATTTTTAATTATATATAATATACTATATATTTTTTTCATATTACATTAAATATAGACATGTACTATTTTTGAATTATTTTCTTTACCAATCGTCCTCAATTTTTAATTTTTTATTAGATGATAATAAATGTTATGCATAATTGTCAAATTTTATATAGATTTATAATATTTTTTATTGAATGATTACTAATATTTTAAAAAGATTGATAAGAATTTCAATCTCTATCTTTATCAAATCTTAAGAAATCTAATGTTTATAAGTTATCCTTATTAATATACATTACAGTCTTTGAATTTTAACAAAAAAATATAAAATTTTTTTTTTTTTTTTGCTTTTAGATATTTTTCTGTTTGCTTTTGATGGTTTTTTTTACCTTATTTTTTGTTGTCCGAAATATAATATTCAAATTCAAGTTCTAAAAATATTTTTATCAGAAATAGTAAGTGATAGTGATAACTGATAAGAAAGGGTCAACATTATTAATTACTACAATAGTGGTTTATGGGCAATTCAAAAGAATTTTAACATTAGTGACATATTAAAAACTCCTTTTATATTTCCAATAGTAATTATTAGTAAACCTAATGAAAAATAATGAACTACGTAATGGTTGTCATAAGCTAAAATTAATTTTCTTATTCCTTTGTATTTTGAATCTTATAAAAATAAAATTAATCAACCAAAAAATCTAAATAAGTAAAGTAATCAAATTAATTGTTAATTAATGGTAAATTTGTTACCATGTGTCAAATATTTAATATAAGGTCATAAATTATCAATAATTATGTCAAACCACATTTATTATCAATAATTTATTAATTTTTAAGCATATAATAAATTATATCGAATAATATTTTTTTCTTAATTAGAATAATTTTTATTTTTATTTTCGGTTTATTGTTGAATACCAAAAAAAAAAAAACAATGTAACAATTATAAAGTACATATAATACAAAATTGGTTTAGGAAGTGACATTGATTACGATATTAATTTACTTTATTCAACATATCATTTTAAATACAATTACTAAATAATTATGATAGTTAATGATGGTAATTGTACTTTCTTATTCTATATATGATTTTTTTTGTTTCTCTATTTCTGAATTTTAGTTACCTTTTATTTTCACACACAAAAAAAAAGAATTTAATACATAGCATAATTAATTAATTTAATATATTATTTATTTTAATCCATAACCAAAAAATTTAGTGTTAATAAGCGAAGCAACATCAAATAAAATACAAATAATTTTACTAAATTATATTAGCAAATCAACTAATACCATCCCATCATACAAACAGGAAGAAGCAATTTAGAAGAAAACAAATGTTATCCAATTAGATTAAAAAAAATTAATTAATGTATTAAATTTGTCAATTTTTACCACATCAATTATCAATAAATATTTTAGCATATTCTAAAGATAACTATTATCAAAATATTATAGCAATTTAAAGAAAAAAAACATCATAAAATTTGATTAGAAAATAATTAGTACTTAAAATTCATCAGTTTTTTCATACTAATTAAAAAGAAATTGTTTAGTGATTTTTAAGAAACAAATGTTATCAAATATGATTAGAAAATCAATCGATATATTAAATTATCCAATATTACCATGTAAATTAAAAATAAATTTAAAGAAATTTAAGAGAGAGAATATTGCCAAATTAGATTAACTAATCAATTTAATCTAATCATACTCGTTTATAAATAAAAAATTAACATATATGAGATGATTGTGAAAGTGTTAAGTGTCCAAAAAAATCGATCTTGCTATACTAATCTAAAAGAAACGGTATAAAAATATCAATAGATAAATAAATATATATGAGAATTATAATAATGCCTAATGTGAATTAAAAAAAATACTAATTGATGACAAAAGATTAAAATATTAAAATTTTAAAAGACGAAAGACGATGATAAAACCTTGTGATTTTATTCATTATATTGAGCCAGTCTTTTTAATGTCTGCATAAAATTGTTAGTTAGAACATAATATTTGAATAATAGAATAAAAAAAAATTAGAACTCAAGAAATGTAAAACTAAAAACAATTATAGTGAGTAAGAGAAAACTTGCACTTAAAAAGAAAAGAGAGAAAACTTGCCTGAGATTTTTGTAGATCTTAATTGAAGAAAAAAAGTATGAATATATATAGAAAAATGGTGATATGAGTGTATATTAAAAGATTTTTTAATATCAATGAATGCATTAAATATGATAATTACTCCTACGTTTTCTTTTATCAAAAGCATAACTCCTATTTTTTGTGAGCTATTCAATTTATTAACTTTTGAATTCTCTTGGTTTAAAGTCACAGGTCACTAAAATATTATTAATTTTTTTTATATGTAATTGAATAAATTGGTTGTTACCTTACTTACTATCAACCTATTATAGAAATATATTTTTCAAACTTCTTTTGTTACCTAATAATTTTATTAATGACGTTTTATTATAGTATTTTTTTTGTACCATAATTAACTCAATAAAGTTAACGTAATAGTTGGGTTACCATATCTTTTTATGTAATGGTTTAATGTAAATTTTTGTTATTAATAAATATAGATGGAATAATGTAAAAATAATGTAAAAATAAAAAATAATATGAATATAGACAAATAAGTAAACAACAATATAATTATTAAGGCAATTATAATGGTATGCACGCATTTAAGTTAATATTATTTGAAAATTATATAAATACTCTAGAATGTAAACAAACTATTTATGGAAAAACATTTAATTGAATCCAATATGCATATATTGCTTTTACAATTTACATAGTAAAACATATCAATAATGAGAGCATTAATGTTAGAATTAGAAGCAAAAGAAATAAATTAAAAAAATATATGTATGAAAGTTACCACATAAATGATTAGCCTATTATTATTAATATTTTTATTTCTAAATCAAACTACCAATTTATGATAAAGATTAATAAATCAATCAATGCATAATTATTAAATTGTGAGAATAATGACTAAAGCAATTAAAGTAATATTCTTTTAGGACGAATAAGAATATGCCAAATGTCAACGTATCAAACCATGGGAAAAAATATCCTGCTTTATATATATATAGTAGATTTAAATTTATGATATCTATAGGTTTATTAGATATTTTACAATAAAAAATCGGATTCAAGTCAAGTAAAACCGCATAAAACATATTAAACTTTAATGGTATCGTATAGTTTTTAAAATAACTTTTTATTTTGTTATATAAAAATGACTTTTTTTTTGGTATATGATTTATGAGGTTTTTTGAATGAATTTCAATTATACGACGACATTTTTAAAACTTTCACATTCAGACTAATTTTCATTTAAAGTGTGTAGATCTTTTATAGAAGATAAATTCAAATCCAAAATTTTAAATAGCTACGTACATAAATATGGCTTGAAGCCGTGACTTGACTTAATTTCATCATTTTTAAATGCATGGTGAATAATTGTTTAATAGAGAGAGTACTGAATTTGATCTAAAACAAAAATAAATACGGGAAATAGAGGAAGAAAATACAAATATATTTCTTACATTAATCAATTTGACTGGTCGTTGAAGCTCAGAAACTACTTTTTGCATTAATACTCATCTCTCTGTATTAAGCAAACTCAACTCGTCTACGTCTCTCTTCCTCTGCAACAACAAAACCCCAAAATTTCTCTCTTTTTCACTCAACTTCTGACAAAAAATGGAAAACCCATCTTCAAACCAACAAATTTCAAGACTAATAAATGTCCTGGAAGCATTAAAACAAGCTTCACACGATCTTCAATCACACCCACTTCCTAAATCTTCCGATTCTTTCCTACCTCTGTTAGAGCTCCAAACCGAGTCAGACTCCATTCTTTCTAACGACCCTAATCTCTCTACTCTTTCTAACCATCTCTCCCGCTTTAAATCTCTCGTCCAAACTCTCCGTAACTCGCCCGGTTACACCTTCAAGAATTTCCTAACTCGCCGAGTCTCCACTCACTCCATCACCCGAGTTGCTCACTCCATCGAGTCAGAGATTCAAGCTTGGATTGACCGTGAAAGCATTGAAAATATAGCCGCGAGATTGAAGGATCGTGACTCGTGGAATGATCATGACGAGTTGATTACACTGTTAACTCAGTTTGAGAAGCGACTCGCTCAGGGGTTTAACAGAGAGCTACAAGATTTGATTCTTAAGAGTAAGATATTTTTGTTGCTTGAAATGATAATTTGTGATTCTAATTGTTTGATTAGTGTTAGAGAAGAGTGTGGATTTGTTGTTGCTGGTTTGATTTCTTTTAATAAAGATGTGTTTGTGGGTCAAGTTTTGATGGGTTCTTTAATTCATGCATTAGTGTCGATGGCTTCGTGGAAAGGGATGAAAGTGTTATGTATTCTTATAAACTTGATTAGATCTCCATTAGTTGATGAGATTGAATCAAATGGTGAATTACCAAAGATTATATCTTTCTTGGATTACAAAGACTTGGAGCTTAAAGTTCTAACGATGGATTGTATTCTTGAAATCGGGTATTTTGGTCGAAAAGAGGCAATTGAAGCTATGCTTAAACAAGGGTTGATCAAGAAACTTGTTGAATTGCAAAGATTAGAGCTTGGTGGTAATTTGATTGAAATGGATAGGTTTGATCGTGAAGAAGATGAGAGTAAAAAAGGGTTTTTAGAAAATCATCCATTTGCAAGCTGTGTGGCAAGATTTGCAGTGCAATTAGAGGTTGGTGAAGGATTGAGACAAAGAGAAAAAAGAGCATTTAAGCAAGAGATATTGGAAAAAGTAAGAGAAGCTTCAGTTTCTGATGCTGAAACTGCTACCATTGTTGCTGAAGTTTTGTGGGGTTCTTCACCTTGACATGTGAGAATTCGGATTATCAAGAAATGGTATCGATGAGGTATGTTAGACGGAAATTTATCAAGAATTAGTATTACGTAGAAATGGTGTCACGAGGCATGTTATACGGAAATTTATCGAATAGTCTTAGTTTCATTGTTTCGTAGAAATGGTATTAGAGAGGTATGTGTTATACGGAAATTTATCGAGAATCTTATTTTTAGCGTTTCGTTTCGGGAAATGATATTGTTTGACCCCTTCCAGTTCCTGTTTTACCGTTTTCATTTCCTTGCAACATAGCGAAAGTGTCATCTTTGATACATTTTTGTAATTAAGGTCAAGAAGAAAAATTCTTTTGTTTGTAAAATTGTGTATGTATGTGTATATGTAAATGAAATTATTGAATAAAAATTGGTTCCATATTGAAGTTTCAGGAGTTGTCCTGCTTTGTACTATGTCATAACTTCTTTCAATTTCTTGATGTTCTGTTGTAAATTAATCCATTTTTTAAGTTACAACATAAATATAGATTAAGAGAGAGCTTTCAATTTCTTGAGTGTTTGTTTTAATTGGATATTCTGATTTGGATTCTGTAACCAATATTATTATTTTTTATAATATTGAGACAATGAAGTTGAAATGAATTACTACTTTAGAGGCTTAGGATCTTGAAGACAGGCATCATTTCTTGGAATATGCTGCTTTATTAAAGGATCTATTTATTGTTTTTGTTATAGTATCTTAAATATAGTGGGACTAGTATGATTGTATCAAGGACAAATAATATAGTAGTAAAATAATATGACTGCAGCTTGGAGCTGGACGGTCCCAGATAGACCTGTAAACGAGTTGAGTGAACTCGTGAATGAATTGATTCGAAATTGTCACGAGGGTAATCGAGTTGAGTTCGAATTTGAACTACTCGAGTCAACTGTTGAATCAAGTTCGAACGTGAAAATATTTGGTATAAACTTGCAAATTTAATCGAATTTTGTTTTTTATTTATACATATTTATAATAATATTTTTGTATTTTCAAAAATTCTATAGTTATTTTATTTTCAATGAAATTTTTCAATTTAATATGGTGATAAGTGAATAGTAATATTTACTTTGTGAAAAATAGAATGTCCCTACAAAGAACCTTATTTTTATATTAAAAAATAATTTTAAAACATCATATACAGATAATCGAGTTGAATTAGATCTTTGATTAGTACACTAAACTAGAACTTGAATTCATGTTCTTAAAATTAAATTCGATCAATAACAAGTTGGATTCTAAATTTTAAATTTTAGAATCAATTTGAGTTTAAGTATAATAGTATTTCGACTCAACTTGATTATATTACTAATTACAGACTCCACACATAATAATTATTATTATTAGTTATAGTTGTAGAAGATAATGATGTAAATGCATTGTAGCTTGTCGTATAAGTTATTGGAAAAGGTATTGAGAATAAATGAAAGAGAAAGAGGCAGCTATATTGAGCCAAATTTGAGATTGGAGATGATAGAGTGATAACAAAGCTTATGGTTTTCTTTTGGTATAAGATCTTGACAAAATAACTATTTCCAATTCCATACCTTCTTCTCAACGAGAAATATTTAGGTGAACCAAGTCCACCACGTAGGATTATGAACCATCTATTTAATACGTGACACGTGGCGTATTTATTTACATGAACCATTTAATAAAACATATTAAATAATCATTAATAATTATACCTTTCATTATTTAGTTTATATAAACAATCACGTCACGTGTCACGTATTTAAATGGATGGTTCATAATATTACGTGATGGACTTGGTTCACCTAAAAATTTCTCTCAATCAACACATTTGATTGGACATATGTGTTGATTGGACATATTTTTGTAAAAACATGTCGACTTCATGATGTAAAAACTTGGCATATGCTGTTGTTCTTATAATTTAAGAATCAAGAAAGGTTTATTTTGACCTTTCAACTTGAAACAATAGGTTAGATAATACCAAACTCGTAATTTTGAATAAAAACATCTTAAAAATAGACGTTTTGAACAAAAAAACACCTTCAAAATAGGTGTTAAAATAAGTACCCGACGAGATGAAAAATCATCTCTACCAAGACGTCAAACTCACTCTATGTACCATCAATACAATCGATTATAACATATACCCTTCAAAAGGAGCTTTCTTCACCTTCTACCTAAACTGCATAGGAAAGCCCTAAGCCATTTCCGGGGAACAATCGAGCTCCATAGGATCTTTCTATCTAGGTGTAGGTAGTCCGCTCTTCACAAACATGTCTATTTGACGTTTGGCCTATTTGACCATGTTAGCTTTAAATGAACTAATAGTTTGTCGACACTTCAACTCCAATTTATCCAATCATATTGTACCACCCCAGCAAAGAAAATAATACGAGCCAAATTAATCAACTTGTGAGTGTTTTTGTCTAAAATCATGAGTTTGTCTTTAATTAATATTTTGTGCTGAATGAACCTTTGTTGCTTTAAGAATATATTTTTTGATGCAAAAGCTAAGTAATGATATTTTAGTAATATTAAGCAAAATAATCGTTAAACTTATACTGGCTAATTTACATTCTCATTCTTTGATCACAATTACCTAATTGTCCCATTGAACCAGCATTTCTTTAATGAGAGAATGGCAACTCTGATTCACAAATTTAGATTCAACTAGATCAAATAAAATCAAATGAAAGATTGTTATTACTTGAACCATCAAAGCCAAATTTATTCCTGGATTCATAAAAGAAACAGATTTCCAAGTTGTTCCTGTACAGATATAACAGTGATTTACTTGTTACAGGGCTTTTTCGCCCAGTTGCCGAGTCAACTGGTATAACCGAATCACCAGTTTAAACAGAATATTCATTCATATTCTCTACCTATCAACTATGGATCAAAAAGAAAAATCACCATCTTGTCTTCTACGGATTAGCTACTGAAGACCCGGCAAAGAGTCAAACAACCTCCGAAAAAATCCAACTCTCTGTTTTCTCCTTCCTAAAGCTTTTGGCAACTGTTTACATTCCGAAATAAGAAAATTTAGCTAGCATCAAAGGGAGCATAACTAATTTATCATGTCTGCGCTGCTTCTTTGTTTCCGTTTTCAGACTCCTTCCGACGTAAAAGGCCCCGAATAACTGAGAATAAGGCTATAAGAGTAATTTCAATGTGCTCGGAGCTGTTTATCTTTATGGAAATTTGCCCCATTTTCTGGCTATTTAAATTGGCATTAACTGCCATTGTCATACCTCGCATTGGGCGAAACTCGGACTGAAACCCTCCACCCATCACCATCTCCTTCTTAAAGGACAAAGCTGTCATTGACAGACTGATCCTATCGTTCCTCGCAGGGTAGTCTTGCCCTCTTAACGTCGCTTCAAGAGTCCCACCATATGCTGCTTGATCGGGACCCCTCATTTGGCCAGCATTCATTACAAATTTCAGTCTTTTCCCGATATAGACGGAATCTTCAAGCTTGGCACCGACATAATATTTGTTCCCAAAGGATGTCAATGAAGCTGCACAGTTGGCAATGTTGTGCTTCAGAATCATCAGCCTTGTGTCACTATGGACCGTATAGATAAGATCTTTACCGGAAGATTGAACATCAAATCCCACAGAATACGTAAGCCCCCTAGAATCTTTGTAAGCTGCACCACATTCAGACTGAATGCTGAAATTATGCTTGTCTTTGCTCATCTGTCCTGTAATTGAGGCATAGATATTCTTTTTCATTTCAACAGCAGTCTCCAGGTTTATGCCATCAAAACCTACATCATGATCCCATCCTTGAGGATCAAGAACAGGTCTCGCAAGCCATTGATCACCTGTAGCAAGACAACGATATCTGTGTACTGGGCAATCTGAGTCAAAAGTTGGAGGAACTGCCATATCTGGTAACGGGACAGCCTCCGGGGATGCCAGCTGGTCATCAGAAGTATCATCTTCTCCAAAAATTTCCACTTCAGAAATCTTCTTCTTCCTACGCCTGAGAGCATCGTCTTTTAACTGTTTCTTTAAATAAAGGGTCTCACGGTAATCCAGCTCGTCAAGATAGTCTCTTTTCTGCGATTTAGTTAATCTTTCAAATTGAGATTTTGTCAAGATTCTTATAGGAGGCAATTCATCATATTCGTCTTCTCTTTCTGCATCTGAAAGTAAAATTCTATCAGCATCATTGTCTACTTCATTTGGATTTGATACAGACTGATGCCTTAGAAGAGATGAAAGGAGATGCGGAAGTGAAGGCGCGCGAAGGCTATTGGATGAACCCAATTCAATGCTGTCTTTAAATTTTAGGAGTGTACTAGCATCACTGAGGATCTTATTACATACACATAGTAATAAGAGTTGAGATTTCCAAGGTTGACCATTTGGAAGTATACTTTCACCCATGAAGTTCTTTTTACACTGAGAATGATTTTCCACTAAAAGTACCAGATTTTCCAGTTTTGAGTCAGATACTGCCTGGTGTATATAGTGCTGTAAAATATCTGTACATCTCGCAACATATGATTCATAGTTGAGCGGATATCCATTTGGGCCTTCGGGAAGTAACGAGGAAGCATGAGTCATGACAAGGATGGTGTTAAACCAAATCGCAGCACCAAACACTTCAGTCATAAGCTTCAAAAGAGGAAAATCACTATAATCCATGCTGACGAGGTCAAGCCGTTCGAAAAACAAAACAATGTCCGGTGGAGATCTCCTAATGAATTTCTTCACAGCGAGCATGATCTTCTTATTTTTTCTCATATTACTTGTAGATGAAGGCAGAAACCCAGGGGTATCGATAAAAGTTACTTTGACTCCTTTGATAGTCCCTACAATCTCTTTGATACCATTGGTGGCCGGTTGAAAAGCATCAGTCATGGTCTTTGTATGATCAAATATAGAATTTATAGTTGCACTCTTCCCAACACCAGTTCTCCCTAGAACAAGTATCCTCACAGAGAAATTTAATTTGGGTAAATCAGTTGCTTCTTGTTCTGCTGCTACTTTTCTGACTCTTTTCAAATCTGTTTCTCCTGCTCGTATTGAAGCTGCTAGGTGCAACCTATATAAAACCTTTCCCACCAGAAGATTGTCATATGATTGCCCTAATCTTGTAAGAAGCCTGAAAAACTTTATCTCAAGATCTTCAACCTTTTTTAATGGATCCATTTGTTCACAACAAGAATCATGAGTAGATCTGTTTGAATCTTCAAAATCCATCTGCAGGGCGTTATGATGTCCATCCTCCTGAGTATTATTGGAAGATAATGATGTGTCAGGACACACTGGTTCTGCGTCGGATTGGTTTATGTGAGCTGAATAAAACAGGAAAATAAGCTCTTGTGCAAAAAGAATAAACAAAAACTGTTACCAATCTGACGGAAAATATATAAAAAACAAACTGATCCCAGGGTTTGGAACTCAACTTACAAACTCAAGGGATATCATATGACATGGCAATTAATAAATATTGCTTCTACAAACATCTGAAGGATTAGAAGTCTAATCCAACTGTTTTGAAATGGATCATGCATCTTATTACTTATAATTAAGCTGCTACGACACCAGTAAGACTGACATTCTCAATATTTTTTTACAGTTTATATATCTGCTAATTGATCATGGATCACATGGCCATTTGACACAACATGCTTGTAAACATCAACAGTTTCTTGATTAAGAGATCCGCAAACAAAAAGAAATATCATGTGTGAAATCTAGGAACTTGAATCCTAACAAAGCAAGTATCATCAATTATGCACTAGGAAACTAAAAAAGAACATTTTTAGCACAAGAATTGAAATACCAAGGGCCTACCATTTGAATCATCCAATTCCATAAAGGAGAATGAAAAAAGAAAGAGATTGTTCTTGAAAGACGGTTGTGCAATTGATGTTCAGTAATTCAGTTAACAATCAACAATATCACACGTGAAAAGACCGTGAGAGTATGATAACAAACGTTGAAAGCTATTAGGGATGAGCCTCTAAGAAGACATAATTCCTTCTCTTTCCATCTTAAGAAGAAAAAATGAGCACACGAGTCTCTCATGACATTAAGCATCAGGAACACTTGCTAGAAACTCTAAATGATTTACACAATTATGCAACGGAATTAGCAATGAAGAATTTATGCACTTATAAGTTACATTACATCAACAGCTAAAACAAACTCTGTGGCTATGTTGCATGAAAAATGGTCGAATCCCAAGTTTCGCCTTTTCATTTCCGTTTCCGGAAATACTTCTGAAATTCCAACTTAATATTTATAACCTATTCATATTTTGTTCTGTTTCATCTCAATTCAACATTTCCCTTTCTTTCCCTATAACATAACTCTACATGAAGAAGAAGAAGAAGGGTACCTTGGGCATGATTAGAATCTTCATTTAAAGGGTCATGAGAGAGGAAACTGGCGCTGCCAGATAATGGTCTGGATAAAGCTACAGACTTTGAAACTAGTTGACTAAAAACCCATTCTCTAACACTCTTCATCCTGATACACATTCACAGAATATTTCAACTTGTTAAACCACCAATTAAATAATAATACTTAGAATCCAGATAAATTAAATTAATAAATGCCAACCTGAATTTCAATACTTGAGCTCAAATTAGCACCAAAAGAATTACAAGAACCAGCTTCAGTACCTCTAAAATTAATCAAAACCCATCTGAAATAAAATCAAATTGGTGAAGAAAAGAACTGCCCAATATTTAGTTGTGCTAAATCCAAACCTAGAATTCAAAATTGGGTTGTTTAGGGAATTGGGTATCCGTATGGTTATAGAAAGGAAAAAACGAGATTGTGGAGATAAGACAGAGAAAGGAGAAACACATAATCAAATAATCATCACATAATTTCCCTTTTAAATTGAATCCAACACCTTTTTGGGAATTTTTTGGGTTTATATTGGAACAAACAAGATAATTATTTTATATATATTTTTTTATATATAATTGGGAAGCGGAGCGCTTGTGTGAGGAATTGAACCCACGACTTTGATAATTTCCTATCCAGCGCTTATATCATTTGATCTGCAGCTTGTTGGTATTATTTTATATATTATATTAATTAATTAAATATGTCTCTTTAAAAAAAATATGATCTATAGATAAAGAACGCATTTAATTTATAAATCTTCATTTTGTGTTACAGTTGGATTGAATTTATAAAATACTCCCTCCGTCTCGTTTAAGAAGGGACATATTTCAAATTTTTTTGTCCCACACAGAAAGGCCAAATCATGAATTTTGTGCCATTTTACAAAGAATTTTCTCTTATACCCCTATTTTCTCTTTCTATAATTAAAGCTAATACTCTTCACACAAACTATAAGACAATAATTAATAGGGGTAAAATAAGAAAAATCAAGAGTAATTAATATTTTCTTAATTTATGTGTAAAAGGGGTATGTCCCTTCTTAAGTGGGACGGAGGGAGTATCTACTTATTTTTTTAAAATTTGCTAAGCTAGTTAACGGATATATAATTGAGACTATAATTTCTTTTCTGTTACTAATTAATAAAATATGTAAAGTTAATTTATGTTTTATTTAAAAGAACTGATTAATTTTGATAATTACTTAACTTTAAAATTATAAATAGTAATAACATTTTTTATTTATTTATTTAAATAATTTAAAATATTATATTTTTTAACTAAGATAGATCCTAATTATGTTAGTATAGTGTTAGATTATTATTTTAAATCCGCTATCCACCATTGTCCCTATCGAAACCTCAAAATGCATTTAGAAAATTTTAGCCATTTGAACTAACCGTCATCTTCTATGTTATATTGAAAAATTATTTCACTTCGCTTAGTGCTATCCTTTTTTAGGGGGTTATTTAGTGATAGGTTTATAGGGATTGGATGATCCTATTTAATTACATACCTAACAACAATTTTTTTAGACCTAATCACAAAAAAAAAAAAAAAAACTCACCTTTTAATTCATTTTCAGTTGCACCCTGACGTTGTAATTTTATCAGTTGCACCCTAATTCACACCTTTGGATTTCAATTCCACCCTCAAAATCAAATTGGACTCTTTTTCACTCAGAAAAATTCATAAAAACTCTTATAAAGTACTCGTTTGAACTCTTTTCCACATAAAAAGTTAAAAATAAATGACTTATTTTAATTTTTTTCAAATGAAAAAGAGATCAATTTAGTACTTAAGGGTGGAATTGAAAACCAAAGGTGCGAATTAGTGTGCAACTGACAAAATTACAACGTCAGGGTGCATTTGAAAAGGGGCTAAAAGGTGGGATTTTTTTTTTATGATTAAGCCAATTTTTTATCACCGATGAGAAAACTGGTATATTCCTCATCTCAAATAGATATTCTAATTTAACAAATGCTCTAATTAAAATAAGAAATATTTTTTTTTTCTTTTTTTCTTGTCGATTCTGATTGTCAAGTCAATAAAAAATACACTGAATTTCCACATCGGTGATAGATTTGCAAAAGAATAAAAAAAAGTGAATTTATAATTATCTTTTAAAATACGTGATTAAAATGAAGAAAATTGTAAAGATAGTTGGTGTGATTGTGTATATAACCATTTTAATTTAGGATTTTATTTCTCTATAATAATTTTATTGGAGATTCAAGTGAACAAGAATATTTCAGAGATCATATTTTCTTCGTTTCTCCCCTATTTCGAATGTTATTATACGAGTATTTAATCATCATTTATCTTTCTTTATTCATGCAAATTTTATTATTATCCTTACTGTAACAATCGTTTAGGTTCCAACCGTTTGAATTGAATTTTTCTTTTTGAAAATAATAGAATCACAAGTAAATAATTTGAACAAAAATAAAATAATTTATGTTGTATGGATTTGTGTCAATGATTAGAATTTAATGCATTTATTATAAATCATCGTTTTTATTGTTATTGAAAATAGGATAATAAGTTCTTTTTTAGACTAGGAAAATGAGTTATAATTAATTATTAGTACTCCTTCCGTCACAAAAATATAGAAAAAATAGTCATTTTTTATCCCAGACAGAGATAGAAAAAATAGTTATATTTAATGTTAACATAGGAAAAGAGTATTAGTATTTTAGAATTATTGTTTACTTAATTACGATTTCATATGCTTGTAATTTTTTCGATTAGTGGCTAAAGATATGGTAAGATAGGGTAGTAAGATTGATTTGTTTTTAATTGTCCTAAAGAAAAGAAACAGGACATGAATCTTTAATGGTGAGTGGAACTCGATAGGTGAAGAAAGAATGACAAATAAAATTGTAGCATTAATTCCTTTATATAATAATGCATGCATTTCTTTCTTTGTTTGTTTATTTATGCACACCACCATTTATTCTAAAGGGATATAAGAAAAAAGAGATATATATAGCAGCATAGTATTAGTATGTGAATGCACTGTATGAGCATGTAAAGAAAAAGAGGGATTAAATAGAGATCTTATTAGTATTAAGAGGAGGAAGAAGACAATTTGAGGAATATTTAGATAAGAGAAGCAAGAGATGTATTGGAGATACAAGGGTGGTTTGGTGCTCATTATTACTGTGGTAATCCTTTGGGTCACTTCTGCAGAGGTCACACAGGTTCTCTTTCATTTTTACTTGAGATGATTTGCATTTAAAAACAACAATATTCTTGAATATTTATCTATATTTCATATTTATAAATAAGCAATGCATGCATGGCAAAGGAATAGAATAGGATGCTTCTTGTTGAGCAATAACAAGACCACACTTATATTATATGACCTAATACCCTTTCACAATCTTTTTCACTTTGGCTGCTCACCAACTTTTTCTTCTTTCAAGTTCATACCTTATAATCAATCATTCATTCTATTTGTGTTGGATGTGTATTGCATGCAAATTTATGTTTTAATGTTTTCCCGAAAATAAAGCTAGACATTTTTTTATTTATAACTTATTCTTAAAAAATATTGTTTAATATGTGTCTGTTTAAATGTACTAGTGTTTTTGTTTTTCCGTACAA
This sequence comes from Mercurialis annua, assembly GCF_937616625.2. Lineage (NCBI taxonomy): Eukaryota > Viridiplantae > Streptophyta > Magnoliopsida > Malpighiales > Euphorbiaceae > Mercurialis > Mercurialis annua. Next base: position 66,305,707 of record NC_065570.1, read on the forward strand.
CACGGAACGACTAAAGTATGCATTAATTTTTTGACATATTTAGTATAATTACTATTTAAATTAGATATAGATCATGGACATGGACAAGAATTATATGTTAATTCGTGATATGTTTAGTATAATTACTGAGTAACTAATGTATATGAACTAACTTGTTTTGATTTCATGTTGATGTAACAGATAGTGTTCGCAGATTACAAGCACCCATTTGTAGTGACATATATTGGAATCTCTCTTTTACTTGTACACCTTCCAATTGCATTCATCAAAGATTTCTTGCTAAATTTCTTCACACAACGTTGGCTCACACCTTGTAATAATTCTCAAGTTTCAAACCAGTCAAAGGAATGCGCCCTCGATTTGTTTCCAAAGGATAAAGAACACCCAGTTCTTATTTCTGACACTAATGTGGAAACACTGAAAGTTGACACAAAGCTTACTGCCAAACAAACTTTTCTTATCGGATTTTGCATTGCTCCTCTTTGGTTCGCCACTGAGGTGAGATCGATCGATCTTTCATTGTTTCTTTTTAGGGTCTTTGCAAATTAAATTACTATTTTTTTATCAGGACATTTAAACAATGTCATTCATTATTTAATATATTTTTTTCAATTCTATCACCATTTTATATTTCAGTGAATTTATACTAATGTGGCAACCAGAAGTAGCTGAGGGGGCAGTCCGATTGCCCCATCAGCATAAATTCCCGTTTGTTTATGTTGATGTGCAAAACAAACTTGGGGACAAGAGAAAGTCATATCAGCATAAATTCATCAAAATTTAAAATAATGTTAGATTAAAAAGTAATTAGTGAATGATATTGCTTTCTTTTACAATCCACTACATTGATCCACTAGGCTACATCCGCCCCTACCCTTGATTTCCATTCAAAAGAAAATATTTTCATTTCGTTTCAGTTTGTGATCTTGTATAGTGAATTTGCAGTATCTGACGAATGCTGCACTTGCGCAAACGAGTGTAGCAAGTACGACATTATTATCTTCAACATCATGTCTCTTCACTCTCTTGATCGGAGCGTTATTAGGCGAAGAGACGATCACTTTCGTCAAAGCAATTTCTGTAGTTATCAGCATGACCGGTGTAGGCATGACAATAGTAGGTAAAACATGGATCTCTGGCGGATCACTATCCAAAGTATCCAAGTATGTTCTAAATTTTGCCTCATCGTCTCCTTCTTAACTTCAGTTTAAGGTTTGGTGATAAGAAGATTTATTCTGAATTGGTTTTGTGTTGTGTGTGTTTCAGAGATGAGAAGCATTCTCTGGTAGGAGATCTTTATGCTGGTTTGTCAGCTTTGACGTATGGCCTATTTACAGGTTCACATTGACAATAGCTTTATTAATATACAAACTTAATTTGTGCTTCGGAGTTAACTAACTCGCATTTAATCAATAAAGAATAATATACTCTAATTATAGGTAAATGACCAAATTTAAAGGTTAATCGACCGAAAATTAGAAAGTATATCATTCCTAATTAATTAAAGTTACTAAGTGTGAGTTCAGTGATTCTAACGTACAAATTGAGGAATTACGATGACCCTTTGCTCCTTTACTAATTGTTAAGCTCGCTCTTAAGAGAAATTAATGGTAAGAAATTTTGCAGTGTTACTAAAAAAGATTGCTGGAGAAGGAGAAAAAGTAGATGTGCAGAAGCTGTTTGGCTATATAGGATTGTTCACTCTTGCGGCATTTTGGTGGCTTGGTAACTATATTTCTTCTCTTTTAATATTTTTAATTTGTAAAAATTACTATAACACCACTCAGGTTATGTCCAAATTACTGTTTTTCTTTTCTTCCAAATTTTTTGAAAAAATTGTTTTTCCTTCACAGTAGTTTTTTATTTTTATTTTCTTGTTATCTTTTTCAATATGGGGAATGCTAAAATTCGAACTTGAATTAATGATCTTGCCCAAACTCTCGGGATTCTCTCTGTCTAGGAATGTAATCAAATCGAGCGGAGTTGAGTATGTAGGGCAATAAATGAACCGAGTCAAACCGTGCTTTGAGGTGTTCATGTTCGACTCGTTACATGAATGAGATGGTATTCATATTCGATTCATGTTTGTTCGAACTTTGAATAAAGTGTTTATGTTTGATTCATTTAAAATTTATAGTTTTCATGTTCGCTTCGTGTTCGTATGTATAGCAGCTACACTAGCGAACATGAATATGAGTCGAAACTACATAGTTTTGCTGCTTCTTTATTTCTATCAAAACTATGTATCTTTATTTAAAACAATATAATTTTAATGTATTACATGAATAATTTTATATTTAATTTAAATATGATTAGCTGGTTCTCAAACTCTTTACAAGTTTCTATACTAGCCATGTCTTGGACTCTTATCGATCTCCTATACAAGCTCGTTCACAAATCCTTAATTGAGTTCATTCACGAACAATTGAACGAGCTATTCGTGAACGTAGATGAGCCAAACACCAGTTCGTTTAAATAAATGAACCTGAAATCAAGCTCGAGTACGAATGAACATTAAACTGAACTCTTATCGAGGCAAACGCCGAAATGCTCATGAGCAGCTCGGTTCGCTTACCGCCCTAAGTATTTGCATACATACTCAAACACGAGCTCAGGTCTAATTAATTGAGTTCGAGCTCAAGTCGAGCTTCAAACAACTCTAAATCGAGCACGAATTCGGTAAATATATCGAGTTTTTAACAAGTTCGGGTTGAGCTTAATTGAACTTTATCAAAAGAAAGAATCAATATGGACAAATTTTCAATAGATTTTCTTCCATAATCTCTTGTATAAAAATTGACAAACATTTTACATAATTTGACATTTCTATTTTCAGTGTGGCCACTCACAGCAATGGGAATAGAACCCAAATTTGCATTACCAAATTCAGCTAAAACAGAGGAGATAATCTTTCTCAATAGTTTTACCGGAAATGTGCTCTGTGATTATTTCTGGTACGTAAAAAAAAATGAAGGGTACACGATCCCTAAACTTATGCGCCGGGATCAATCAAGTGACACTTGATAATCTTAATCAACTTGAGACAATACTCTTTAATTTTAAATCAATTAACCCCAAATTTGATTATCGCGTTTATTTTATATAATGAGGGGTTAATTAATATAAAATTAGATAATATTATTTCGAATTGATTAAAATAACTAGAGTGAGTTAATTGACTCTGACGTACTAGTTCAGGTATCCAATGATCCTTTGCTATAAAATATTATGAACTTGAACTCCATGCTAAGAAGTAGCCATATTTCTAAACTAGTCTTCACTTTACAGGGCACTGGGTGTGGTTTGGACAAGCCCACTGGTTGCAGCATTAGGAGTTTCCCTAACCATACCACTAGCCATGTTGGAGGACATGGTGATCCACGGTCAACACTATTCTGCTATTTATATCATTGGCTCAGCTCAGGTAAATTTCAAATTTAAAATGAGAGACTAATCGTTTCGATCTGCAAAGTTATATGGCGGAATCAATTCGATTCACTTTGTAAAATTTATTAGAAATGTCCTAAAAGATTATAATTTCAAATCAAATTGATCTAAATTTTATATGTATCCGACCTTAATTAATCAAATTGAATTTATGTTATTTTTAGGATTTAAACTCGTAGACCTGAGCGAACCCATCTACCAACTTAAAACTTATTATTGTTTATTGATGTGATGTAACAGGTATTTATGGGATTTGTGATAGCTAACCTGGCTGATTGTCTTTCCCGAAAGGCAAAGATGTTGCTCCTTTATGTTACCAACATCTATAATCTACTCTTCCAGCTGCAAAAGAATGTTACTTGAACAACTATTTCAATGATGTGATTACAAATTACCAATATAGAAAAAGTATAGTGTAATTATGATATTGCAATTATTTATTAAATCGTCTTTTTTGTTAGATAGTATTATTAGGAAATGAATTTGACTCGAATGTCAACACCTATTGCAAGAAAGACTGGAGCTTAATGCATCATCAACTCTTCATATTAGAGGGTGAGCAAACGGTTGATTAAATCGAATTAACCAATTTAACCGATGTATTTCGATTAAGTTTGGTTAAAGATTTAGGCTAATTTGGTTAGTTTAGTTAATTCTGTTCAGTCAATAAAAAAAATTGGTTCGATTAGGGTTAATAATTTTAAAAATTCAGTCAAATGAATTAAACGAGTATTAGTTTTAATTATTATTCTTTATATTTTTATCAATTTAACCAAATTAATCGAATAATTAGGTCGGTTTGGTTTTGTATTTTAAAAAATTATGGTTAATTTGATGAAATCATTTTCAGTTAGATAATTAGATCAGTTTAAACTACACTCCCCTGTATTGCAACTTTCTGAGATGATATGACGAAAAAAAGAAAAAAAAAACACCACAACACTTTAATGAGCAAGTGGCAAAGAAAAAAGATTCAGGCTTACCGAACAGTGTTTTACAAACCAAACCAATGGCCGAAATGGTGAGGCCACCAGTTCCAGTTCAATCGGTTGAATAAATTACACCAAAATAGTATATTTAGACATGGGTGAAAGTCTAACCAGTTGAACCAACGGTTCAACCAGGTCAATCGCCAGTTCGATTCGGCAACCAGCTCAACCCAATCCAGCCCAGTTCAATCAGATTTCCGGTTTTTAGATTAAATCGGACCGGACAGCTGGCCAGTGCGGTCCGGTTTTTTAATCACTGGTTTCAAAGAAAACAAACCTTGACTTGTAAAACACCAAAGCAGAGTGATGCTTCGCTTCACCTGACAGCAACCTGAGGTCTAGAAAGTTAGATTAACAAGAGCAATCACTTAATATGAAAGTAATGCAGAAAATATAAAATTATTTTTAAGATTATGGTTACAGAAGTTTATCTTTTCATTACAACATATAAGAAAAAAACAAAACATAAATTCTCACATTTAAACAATAGTTTCCTAAAATTACAATATGACAACAGAGATTAAAGAAATTATTAGAGCAAACATGCAATGATGTAACTTGATCGACAACAGATAAACATGAGAACTTCCTATTCCTGAAGCTATATCACAAAGTAACCCAGATAAGTTTTATATCTTCAAAGGTAATAGAGGAATTGATTTAAACATAGAGCACCATACCCAGACGTAAGAATCCGAATTTCATTGAAAATTATACAACTGAGTTGGTTATTTAAGACAAGCTATCATGCCCCAATGGCATTCAATTGGGGTACTTACAGGACGACATGGAGAAGACACATAAGCCCCATATCTTCTTTCATATATTTTGATAGAACTGTACTATTTGGTATGATAACCGAAAGCATAATATCCTCTACAGGCCATTTAAAAAATATGATAAACAACTCAAAGAGCAATAATATTCATAAATTTCCTCTTAGCAAATGCCAACCACCATTTGTTCGGAGTGCCATTGGGCCTATATGCAACACTTAACAATCTACCACTTGTTTCTTCCCTTATCTGCTTCAGGTAATTCCTAAACAACTCTGCATGTCAAAATTCATAATTCAAAATCAAGAAATAACCAGAAGATATTAGTTCAAGAAGCGCAAAAGCAGTCAAATCCTAGCATGCAGTGTCAGCTGGCTTATAGTTTCATCGTCTCAAACATTATGGTGCTACATCAATACATCTCTCGTATTATTGAATGAACATGTTTGAGTATGGATCGTAATTGAGCGAACAGTTATTAGAGTGAACCATGACAAGGAATTATTATTGTAAGTAGCCAAAACTGCTACTATTTGGTTACTCAATTTGTATCTAAAAACCACTTTAAGACTTTAACATGGTCAGTCTTAAGGAGACTTCCTTAATGATGGTACTCATACAAGCTGAGCACTTACAAATTTGAAACAGTCCCATTTGAGAGTAGTACATACTGAAGAGATGCAATAGTTGTGGAAGGAAAAGGCGAACAATTCATGTTTTGAAAATTGTCATAATGGTCAAAAGAAAAAAAAATATGTTTCACCATTATTTGAAAAGTAGTAAGCAACAGAATGAGAAGGCCATAAATGGAAGGAGAAAAGTGAAAAAATAAACTCGGGAATGGATCCTCATGGATCAAAGTAACAATGAGAGAAACACAAATCAGTTTAAAGTAATTTCTGGTTAAATATTAAGCAACCATTGAAATGAAATCTGAATAAGTACTAAGCCTAGATAATCAATGCAAAAAACTTCGACAGACGAAATATGGTGTCGCTCTATTTTATGCTTCGTTAAGCGGAAAAAATTATCTCAAACATGCTAGCAAATCAAGATACGAACTACAAAGTATAGAAAGCACAACTCTAAATAGCTTTACTGAGTACTACAAACGAAAAACCATCATATGCAGAAGGAATATAGTACCTGCTTCCTTGTGAGATTCAGGATTAACAAAAAGGCCAGGAAAAGGAAATCCAGATTCTCCAGGAACCGGAACTTTCTCCAAACCCAAATTAATAATGGCCTTGGTTCCTTCAGCCAATGTTCTACAACCCTCGAGGCGCTTCAAAGCCACATTGATATAGAATGTCAAGTAAATTAGTAGCTTATCAGCTGGACTCTTAATATCAAAGTTTCTGAAGAACACATTAGCTCGAAAAAACGTAATCGCTTCATCAACTATATCAGTTCTATCTGCATTATTGACAATCCAAATGATACACATCAAAAAAAATCAAAAATTGAACATTACAAAAACATTTGATCAACAATTCAATAAAAAAAATTAATAGAATTAACCTTGATCAGAAACAGGAGCAGGACCCTTTATATGACTTTTTAAAGGAAGTAATGGGCACCCACAAGCTTTTGTGACTCCATCTTCATCACAAAAGCTTGAGTGATAAACCTAATTTTACAAACAAAAAAAAAGCACCACTATTACTTTTCATATTAAAAACTTCAAATAAATATTACTATAAAAGGGAATTTAGCTAAGAAATTAGGGTTCTACCATTTTGCTTTGCTTTATGAGCTCAGAAAGAATTGAATTGTTACAGAGATAGCAGATAAAAATAACCTGAATGAAATGAGATCAATAAACTTTTTATTTTTAAGAAAATGTATTGAAATTCCATTGAAACGGCAGCGTTTAATTGTTCTACTTACCGAAAAAGTTTGTTATGCCCGCGCCGGCGGGTGTTGAAGTTTGTTTGCGGGATCCATTATTCTAAACCGGTTTTGAGCAACGAAATAAAAGTGGGAAAACGGCTGCGTTTTATGGAGTCACCTGTTCAAATTGCAGTACTGACCGGACTGGACTTTGTTGCCAAAGCCTAGCCCAACCTGATTAATACGTGAATTTTAGAATAATGCTTTTTAAAAGGGTTAACTGCAAATTAAATCATGAACTTTACCGGGATTTGCAATTACAACATGAACTCTAAAATTTGGAAAAAATATTCACCAATTTCATGTTTGGCAAATCAGAACACCGAACAATTTTTTAGGAAACAATGCTGACGTGAGCATCATAATATACATTGTTTCAGTAACCGTGTTAGAGTTTTTTCAATAAAAAATAGATCGGCGTTCCGATTTTCCAAAGACTGATTTATTTTATAATTAATCCTTTCTAAAATCTATCATTATAAATCATTGCCGGCACTCAATGATTTATTATAATTTTAAAAAGTATTTACATAAAGAGCTTGTGATTTAATTTTAGCTACTAATAATAAGGTTTTTTTCGAAAAAAAAAATCAACAATCATTTGTTATTATACTTTTAGACAGCTTGTAAGAATTGTGATGAATATTAGTATTTTCTTTTCAGTGAATGAATTATTTTGTTAAATAATGATGCATCACATGACAAAGGGTCAGGTTTGTCTTTTTAAGAGGAGCACGTCTTGGTGTTTTTGGTTATTATCCTCATGCCTAGGGGTGAGCAAAAACCGAATCAAACCATTAATCTGATCCAAACCAATTCGAAATTAATTTTGGTTTGGTTAAAATAGATTGATTTGGTTTCAAATTATAAAAAAATATGGTTTTTGATTTTGGTTTGGTTTCAACTAGTGGTTAACCGAACCGACCGAAAAAACGAAGTTTACAATAATATTATTTTTATTAATATTTATATATGTTTAAATAAATATAAAATTTATTTATTGAAATATTTATATAAAAATATAATATGTGTGTATAGATACATATATGAAAATAAAACATATAAACTAATACACACATATAAGTAAAAATTATTATGCATAATTTTAATTATTACGTATAATTATATATAATTTTTATCTAAATCTATTAACCAACCGAACCGAACCAAACCGAAAACGATGCTAAAGTTTGGTTAACCGAACCGAAATTTTACATAAATATTTGGCGTGGTTTGGTTTTTATATTTTCCCTTAAAATATGGTTTGTTTTTGGAGTTTACTAAACCAAACCGAATCAAACCGAACCATGCTCACCCTTACTCATGCCTAGGAGTTGAGCTTTTGTTGTAATTATTTTCTTAGTTTATAACTTTATAATTTCTTTAGCTCATAAATTATTAAATTATCATCAACCTAAAATAATAATAAACATATATATATATATATATATATACATTTATATTTTTAATCGGACTTATAGATTCACAGTTTTAATGTGTGGCACTCATGAGATATTAGAGCAGAATTACATAAATTATATGAATTTTATTTTTTTAACCGGCAGTCACTAATTATCTTTTTGAACAAAGGGTCAACGCGCCCCCTGAACTTGTGACATGGGGTCATCTAACCCAGTTTATACTTTTTTGAGCAACTAACCCCAAAACTCTTCATTTTTGGGTCAAATAACCCAATAATTTATATTTTTATTTCAAAAAAATGAATTTAGAATAATTATATCGCAACAATTAGGGAAGTATCTAATTATATTTTTGTATCTCTCACCTCCGATTTGTATTTTACGCATTTTAACAAACAATTATGGGTTATTTGACCCAAAAATGAAGAGTTTTGGGGTTTGTTGCTCAAAAAAGTATAAATTGGGTTAGATGACCCCGTGTCACAAGTTCAGGGGGTGCGTTGACCCTTTGTTCATATCTTTTTTATCCATTTATTAATTATTTATGTAATCGGCTATTCTTAACCTTTATCGACTCTTTTTTTTCATTTTATTTTCTGATTTGTAAATATAGACTAGATTTAATGTAAAAAGAATTTATGGGTTAACATGTGCATATTAAAGTTTCTATTTTTCATAATTATAAGCAGATATTTAGTTTAATTTCAGAATTTATAATATAATGAGAATGGCAAAGGTGGGAAGCAAGTTAGGGTCCACTAATTAGATATTTTGAATCAGTAATACTCCCTCCGTTCCAATAGAGTTGTCCACTTTGCCTTTATCACACAGTTTAAGAAAACATAATTATTGTTATAGAACCTATAATTTTTTCTCTACTTTTCTTGTCATACCCTTATTTAATATAGGGTTCACTTTCAATTTACTTTATTAGTGAAATTTAAATAAGGATAAAATAGAAAGATTGGTTTTTAAAATTGTTACTTTTTGAAAGTGGACAAGAGTTTTGGGACAAAAATTTTACCCAAAGTGGACAACTCTATTGGGACGGAGGGAGTAGGTTTTTTCCTTAATTGACCTTAATTTGCTATAGAAAAAGAAACAGCACATGTCATCATCACAAGGACATATATATATATATATATATATATATATATATATATATATATATATATATATATATATATATATATATATATATATATATATATATATATATATATATATATAATTGTTGCCCTTATAAGTTTAAAATTTTAAATTTAGCCAAATTCAAATAAAAATTATTAAAACTATTAAAATTTATATATAATATTGCTAGTATGCATGTGTTTCTTATTTTATTTTATTTTTAGTTGTCTTAGTTTATAATTTATTCATCTTAATTTTTTAAAATTTTAATTTAAAATAAAAAAATAAAATTTCTAAAATGGTACGGAATAAGTAACACTACAAAAAATGATAGATTAGGGGACCATAAAAATAGTCCCCTAATTCTTAAAAAATGGTCCTCTATTCTTTAGAGGACAATTAAATTGATCCTTATGGTTTGTCCCTATTGCCTCCGTCCCCTATTTTATTGGGGACCAAACAAATAAAATTGTCCCCATTTTGGGGAAGACTATCGTCCCCAACTTTTGGGACGAAAATCGTCCCCTTAGATGAGGACCAATATGGTCCCCATTTAATAAGGACGACTTTTGTCCCCATTTAATAGGGACGATTTTTATCCCCATTTTATAGAGATGACTTTTGTCCCCATATATCAGGGACGATTTTCATCGCTACCTAAAATTTTGTCCCCATTGAATGACGCTGTAATTATTTAGTGAAAATATAATATTAAAAAAAAATCTAAATTATAAAGACTAAAAAAAATTAAAAAACACTCTAAATATTCAATATCATTATACCACTTAAAAATTCAAAATAGTAATAATTCATTTACATTAATAATTATGTCTAATACAAAAAAGTACAAACTAAAAATGTTTAAAATGCAAAATAATGTATCTAGATAATAAACAATACAAAAAAAACATTAATTTGATTAGCAATCTTCATGATAATAGACCATATCTTTTCGTCCAATGACAAGTTATCCCTGCAAAAAAAGTTAAAATTAAAATATAAAGATAGTAATATTAAAAATATGATCTTACAAAAATTCAATTACATATAGATAATGAACGTGTTTATTAATAACTTACGGTATCAACTTGACTATTTGTAAATTGAAACTCGTTGTGCATGTTATCGAGTGTTTCTAGGAATTCTTTAATGAGTCATTCTTGCATCTCTATCATTTTTGCGACTTAACACTTCACTTCTACAACTTCATCATTGCTAACAATAGTTATAGTCATACCCTTCTACTTATAGAATAATTTCAAAATCTATATACTTATATAATTGAGAGGACCAACGGAGCCCTCTCATTCATTCTCATCAAATGGAATTTTCTCATTAATTCTCATAAAATAAAAAAATCTCATAAGTTCCCACCTTTATTAAACTACTCATAAATTTTCACTTCATTTAAATATTACTAATTAAACCTAAATTAAAAAGAAGTATAATCTATTTAGAGTACTAAGCTATATGAAATACCAAATCTATTTTACTATTATTCTATCGATAAATAGAAAAATTCAAAATCAACCATATCGCTGAAACTAATATGAGCACAAAAGAAAAATACAGCAGAATGCACACAGGTGATCGTGATTAATATTGTTTTATTCATGTATTGTAATTTTCTTCGTACCTGAGTAATAAAATTGAAAAATCCATGTATTGACTTTAAACATTAGTTTATTATCTGGGTTTCCTCACTAATCTTGCTCATGGTATTCAGCCAATGGTATTATAGGTGTATTTATAATTTTCAGGTGAGTTTGTATTTGTTTATCATTGATTGTTTTTTTTTTGTAGAGTAATGATATATACATGTTACCGATGTATTTAAAAAACTACAGCAAAGTTTTCTAATTCCATTGAAGATGTTTCATTATATATTTAGAAGCATATAATGAAAAGGTTTATCTCTAAACTAATGTATTAAAACCTTTTGTATATTATGTTGTGCGGGCGAGTGGATATAATATAGAATAGAAGTTCGAAATCATGCATAATCTAAAGTAAAAATTACTATTTGAGCAATTTTTATATCCATGATATTTATGGTACATTATTTTTTTCTTGCAGGTCAATTAATTAGTTATGCAATCTCTTCAGGTGATGCTTCATTTGCATTTTAGTTAGAATATTATTATTTGAAATTAATCTAGATTTGTAATGTGTAATGGTGAGCGAGATACAGTTATACCAAAGCTAATATACATTAAATTTCGACTTGATATAAAAATTTGATTGCTTTATATTCTTTTTTTTAGGTTTTACGGCCGTCTCCAAATCATTTTTTATCTTAAAATAACTCTATCTTTTTCGATCACAAATTCTATTTTAAATATTAAAATAATATTATCACTATAATTTAATACTACGGTACTTTATACAAGTCGTATGTAAAAAAATTATGACATTTGATTTATATTTTTGAAAATTTTGTGCATAGTTTTTATTTTTTTATTTTAGTATTAGAATTTTGTTTGTTGATTACACATAAATTAGTATAAAATATTAATTGTCGAGAAAAAATATTTAATTATTTATTTTAAACAAAAATATTAATTTGCTTCTAATATATGAAGTAGATACTAGATAGTTGATAGACAGGTTGTACAAATACCAATTATTAGGTCATTTGATACGTATCTAATTTCATTTACGAAATACGCAAACAAGATTATTACAAAGTGAAAGGAGGATCGGTAAGGTTGGACACAAATTACAATACTCCAACGAAAATTGCCCTTTGATTTTTCTTATTAATAGGCTGCACGCAAAGGGGATTCCAATTATATGCAGCCAATCGAAATAAATTTCCCTACTACTGGTATAAACTTGCACACACAAATGCACATGTTAATTTAAAGGAGTACATACAACTTTAATTCTTATTATTACAATAGAATTATATATTTTTTAATCAGTTTGTAGATTATGAATTTTTATTTCTATTATGTATTTTGCTTTCTTTTATTAAAATTTCAAAAAAATCTATTATTTAAATTAAATATTAATTTAATTTCGCGCAATTGCGCGGGCGTACGATTAATCTATATCTATCTATATATTATATAATTGAGAGACCAACGGAGCCATCTCATTCATTCTCACCAAATAGAACATTTTCATAGTTTCCATCTTTTTTAAAATACTTAATTTAATCTTATTATTTTTAATGATTTTAATATAATACTTATCTTTAACCTAATACTTAGTACATGTTGCAGCATTTAGTTTTCAATAAACCACTTAACATTATTTAACAATTTTATTTTTTTTTAACTGTGTACTAAGTACCAGTATCAATTACGGATATATATATATATATATATATATATATATATATATATATATATATATATATATATATATATATATATATGTGTGTGTGTGTGTGTGTAATTATTTTTATTAAAAAACAATAGCTATATATGAATTGTTTTTGTGCTCAACAATTGTCATAACCCATATAAATTGTTTTAATATCATACAGACAAATAAACTTTTTTAGAAATTTTAGTGTTTGTAACTTTTTTGTTTTATATAATTACTGATTAAATTATTAGTTTTTATTGTTAAATTATTATAGATAAAAATTAAATTACAATTAAAATTTATTTGTATGGAATAGTTATGTATTTTGTATCTAATTTATTTTTTTATTAATATCATCTAAATAATAGATATACACATTTATTTTCTTGATTTTAATTATAGAAAAACTTACATCTACATAATTTTTAAGACATTTTTAATCAACTTTAAAATTCTCAAAATATGTTTTATTTGATTTATTTTTGAGTGTTGAATCATGTTCACCACAAAAAGAATTTTTATTTATATAGGACTAATAATCCCATATGACTTGATAATGGTCGAATAAAATATTATATATATACATGAAAAACAAGCTAAATTGGAAGAATAAAAGAGATAGCTAGAAAAGAAAAAAAATGGTACTAAATTTTACAAACTACTGAAACATTTACCTAAGGAGTTTGCAAGGATATTAAATTACCTAGGTCACTGAATTATTTCAATATTACAAAAATGGTACCAAATGTCAAATCGTTAAAAAATGGTTACTAAGTTATCGAATTATTTTTCAGAGAGGCCACCGTCTTAAAAGAAGGTCATTAAATTTATCGATAATTACAAAACGGATACTGAGTTATACCGTTTTGTTAAAAACTGATACTGAATTATACACTTTTTATAATTATGACATTCGTAATAGAAAAAGAACATCAATTTTATTAACAATTACAAAAGAACCATTTCTCACGAACATATTTGATGAAGACCATAAACAATTATGATATTTGATTCAGATTTCATTAAATTAAAATTAAAAACTGCATATAAATTTGTAAGGAATGTAACAAAGTCAGGGAAAGGAAAAAAAACTAAATTTCAACACAAAAATATATAAAATATTTATTGCTAAAATATTACCTTTTCTTTGACATTATTTGTATTAATGTTTGAAATTAAATAGTTATAAATGAAATATTAATTTGATTCCGCGCAAATGCGCGGACTTACGACTAGTTATATATATTGATGAGTAAAATTTAATCTAATTAAGATTGTTAAATTTAAAACTTGAAAAAAAAATGAGAAAAAAATATAGTGGAGTATAAACAAATAAAATATACCTTGATTACACTTGGTAAGCTTACAACTGTGGAGATTTTTGGAGTTCCTAATGTTAAAAGAAAAGAACCAATGGCAACATGTTAAAACTTGAAAAAAAAAAAATCAAACTGACCAGCATTTTACTTACATAAAAAAACAATTGAGATATAATGTACAAATGCAATGTATAAAGGAACACATGAAATTACTCTTACCATTGGATAAACAAGCAATTCTTCAAAGTTGTGATATATCTACCCAAAAGACAGAGGGAAACATTAAATGCCAAATCCTAAATAGAAAATTTAACAGTTAAATTAATTGTATCCAAAATGCACATAAAGAATAAGAAAAGTATAATTATTATACCAAATTAGATTCTTACAACCAAACAGATCGTCCAAATCAGATTGTTCTTGCTAAATAAAACTGATTCCCCAATTCAAAACCCTAATTTCAATCCATATCCTACAAAATAGGATTAAGATTTTGTGTTTTAAAAAAATTAAAATTATGTTTAATAAAAGTTCTAAAAGAAACTAACCATGAATTTGAAGATTCTGAAATTTATGGCTTTGCTAATGAATACACCGAAGAGTTTCTTCTTGTAGAGGTATAAAAAACTGTCGCTGGTAAATTTTTGGAAGTACTTTTATAGTCTCAGTTCATTTTGGTTTCTATTTCAGCATTAGGGATTATAGCAATTTGGTCCCCTATTATATTTAGACTTTGATTCAATATTGAATAGAATAAATCGTCCCCAATGATTTTACTATAGACGAATTGGGGACAACTTTTTTAAAGGTCCCCATTTTTATTTAACTCGAATTTTTGGGGACCAATAAAATATTATGGTCCCTTATTTTTGTCCCCTTAGCTCTCATTTTTTGTAGTGTAATTTTTTTGAATATAAGAACATTATGTAACTGCTTAGTTTTCTCCCGACATTTCACGGTCAATAATAATTCACAAAATATAGCAATCTGGCATTTGTTTCATTAACAGCCAATAAGACAGATACAAGTTGGCTTTTTTATGGTGGCGTGAAAGTTGCAGATTGTTTTTTTCTGTTTTTAAGGTCACACTTGCATTTGTAATTTCAGAAGGATAGATAGGTCAATAGCTACCATTCTCTTTAGTGATGTAATAAGTGCAACCACCTCTCAAAATTACTCTTTTGCTTTTCATAAATAAGACACTATCAGCATTTTTTTATTAAATGTTAAATCATCTGTTATTTGGCTGACATTTGGCTAAAAATTTATATTATTTTTAAAAATAACTATAACTAACACAACAAATATAAAATTAGGCTAAATAAGAGGATTTTTGGAGGTATTTGTTAGAATTGATCTCACCTATAAAATTTTAATTTTAATATTAAGCCGATTATAAATATGTATAATTTAAAAAGATGTTATAAAAATACGATTTGACTCGCAAGCTTGACGAGCCGAGTATTCTGATATTTGAATTACGCTTGATATTCATGTTAGTGATATGCACTAGGTCAATCATGTTTGACCATGTTTTGACTTTATCATTTTATTATTTATTGATTGGCAGTTTTTATCATTTTATATTAATGATTAAAATACTTGAATGGTTAATTCTTTCTAAGGTCATCGAGTATGTGACTTGATAGTAGAACCCTTAGGTTTAATAAAAGAATTATATACCATCTATCCCTAGTCTTAATAGAACATTGAGACTAGTATGATGTTGACTGATGATTATGTTTTACTAATCATGTATATGAGATATTAAGTCAAATCATAGGTGCTATTTGAGAAATAAGGCACTGGATGACCCACTGTGAGAATACTACATAGATCACTGTCATAAGTAATTCTCATTACAGTTCTATTAGTATAATCCTTTGACCTTGAAATCATCATGGATTTCTACATAGTTATTTCATATTTTGATACAGTCTTACATTATCTTTAACAGGATAATGGAATAGATTGTCATTGGATATGAAAGTAACTATGTGAGAAATGTGAGTGACTGAGAAGGAATTTGTCCCTCATTTATTTGAGTAAGATATCTATGGGCCCCTTGAAGAAGATAGACTGAAGTAAATGCATGGCCATGCTAATTGATAAGAAGTTGTCATTTTCAGTCTACTTAGAGTCAAGAAACTAATGATTGAATGTTATAAAGATGACATAACTATGCCTTATATTCAATCTGGATATCGAGAGATAAAGGGATTAAAATATTATTGTAAATGGTTAAATCGGATTATCGATATTCATATAACTTGGGTAGTCATAATGTCTTGCTAGAGGCCACTTATGACTTGTGGGCTGAAATAGGGATTTCGAGCCTACTGCCAACGTTATATGAACCTACAGGGTCGCACACTAAGAACAGGCCCAAAACAGTTATGGGTTGTACCCAATGTAATTAAGTGATTAATTATATATATATATATAATTCGTAATATATATATATATTAATAAATATATATATTAATTCGAAATTTAAGGATAAGTGTTTTCCTTAATTTATTATTTTTGGAAGATAATAAATATAGTAATTAATATATATGGATAATTATCAAAAAGGAGTTTTTGATAAACATAAACTTGTAGAATTGCAATGAGATTGAAATTCGAATTTGTCTCAAACCCTAGTGTTATTTATCACTATAAATACTCATTAAGCAGTTGGTTTGAGAATGACGAAATTCATTATTCACTAAATCACAAAAATTCGAAATTGCTTGTGAAGCAATAGTGCTAGCACACAAGCACTAGTTTTGGCTAAGGTCTGTTCGTGTGGATACTCGTAGAGGACGCGTTCTTTTGGAGGCGTTTCTGATCCGAGGCCAGGTATCACCAAAGTGAACCACCTCCTTCCTTCCTACATTGCTGTTGAATTCGACATACAAGTAAGTAATTGTTCTGTTTAATTCGAATTACATGGATCTTGGTTTGGGTTTTTAGCTAAATTTTTGAAATTCCGCTGCGTTATGAACCAATAAAACCCAACAATTCAAATATTTCCAATGACTGAAACCTAAATTCCACTCAATTAAAATCAAAATTCCTAGTCAATTTCAAGTGATTCATTAGTTGACTCAACTCATTCACATAATTAAAATAGATATTAGTAGCTTGTGGTGGAGAATCCAAATGAGGACAGTTGATAGTTTGAAGTTCATGTTATAGAAGAAAAGACAAGGCAGGTGTAATAAGAGTTGGAAGAACACAATAAACTGTCTTCAACTGTCTGCTTCTCAACTAACTTATGTCCTACTCTTTCTAAAGCTCCCATCACCATCATTACCAACTTATGGCTTCAAATCACACCTCCGTAACTAATCATTAACAATTGAGACTTTAAAAGATCAATCATCATCTTTGAAAAAAAAAAAATTGTCATTTAGTCTTTAGGTGTGCTTCAAACGGAACTAAATCAAATTAGAATTTAGCTAAAATTTAGAAATTAATAAAAAAATTCAAACCGAACTAGTTAATATAATTCGTTTTGTATTAAAATTTAACCATATCTTTTATGTCCAAATTCAAAATGAATTGCATTGAAATGAAAAAAAAAACTAACTTGTTATAATATCAACTCGAGCCAAACCAAATTGAATTTGTCGGTTCAAATATGGTTATTCGATTTAGTTTCATTTTGTGCACATCCTAATATACTATCACTTTCAACCAACCTTTAAAGAACAGGAAGTTCAATTCTAAGGCAAGCAAATTTATTTATTTTTTACATTTTTCTTGTAAAGAAGATTCCATCCTTCATAACAAATACAAGGCCAAAATTTCAAGCAATAAACCCTAAACACAAATAAATAGACACTGAATTAGAAAAAACAGATTACAAACATAATTTACTTTTGACTCATAATCCTAACTTCTCTCAAAAAAAACCTAAAAAATCACAAACCCTTTTGAACATCAGAGAATGCCTAATTAGCAGAAATGACCCCTCATTTTTTGGTGTTCAGTGTTCATCATCAATCATAGCATGCTTACACCTTGTTTTTGGTGCTCAAAGAATGATAATATAATTCAATTATAGAGCTAGCTGTACATCGCATGCTGTTATGCAGTAGTAGATCAAACCTTGCTGTTAATGTTAATATTTGTATAATTATTAAATCAATCATATTAGTCCTGTAAATGATGATGTCAGTATGTAAGGTATTTTGGCTAGCGGACCTCGTTCTTGAGCAAGCTGATGCATGTCTCTTACAATGTCGAATACTGCTTCCGGTTGTGCTAGCTTACGTGAATTCGCTGACATTGTCTCAAATTCGTTTTTTTTCGTCGTAAACCATTCTTTTACGACTCTTGCTGTTTCTTTAGGACTTCTGATGAACACACCAGCTCCGTTGTCTACCACATAAGGCACATTGCCCTTTTCCTGAAATCAGAAAATCATGAAGAAAAAGGCTTTTAAAAATCATAAATTCATAATAATAAAATGTCAATCTATCATTGACTGTGTTTCTGCCGATTGCTACCTGTCCAGGAATGTAGTCATTGAGTATAATTGGTAGGCCTTTGATCAATGCCTCTGCAATTGTACCAGGTCCAGCCTATAAAATCATGGTCACCAACAGATTCTATCAGAATGCATTATCAGAATGTAGAAACGTAACATCTAGAAAACTTATCGAGTTTTGTGTTTCAGCATTTTGTTTCTGTTTTCAAAAATGCTACTAAAATTAAAAATTGTATACTTCTAACATGTTCTTGTAATAATGTCGTTTTCTCATTTCCAGTTTCAGCGTTTCAGATTCTATGCAACATACACTATAAGATAGAAACTCTCTAGCATACTTTGGTGATTATGCAGTCACAAGCTCCCATCCATTTCTCCATCTGTGTTTCGAATGCTCTGATCTGCAAAACACAGATAGAAATAGCTGATCAGACAATATATTCTTTCGCTTGCGTTACGTATGATTCATGTAACAAGAAGTAAAATCAACTACCTTAACAGGTATCTTCCACTCCATAGATTCTAGAGAAGATTTAAGAACCTTATTACGCCCACATATTATAATCAATTGTCCGATTGGTTTATCAAGTTCCTTATCGAAAAGTGATTGTCCTAAAGCCTCTGCAGTTTTCTTAACAGGACCCATACCTTCACCACCACCCATCAGCAAAACTGCAGGCAAATCAGGATCCATCTCAAGCTCCTCTCTTAATTCATCCTATAAAAAGATAACGTAATCAACATTAGACCGGATTCTTCTATGCTATTATTTGCTAGAGAACAAGTGTGCATAATTTGACTGTATATGATCAAAGATTATGCACCTTAGAATGAACTGCATGAGCGAAAGAAGGCCGAATAGGCAAGCCAAAAACACGGATTTGAGACTCATCGAGACCATCTACTAATGCCCTCTTGGCTACCTCATTCGAAGGGCAGTAACATCTATTAACTCCGGGATGAAACCTAACAATAGTTTTCCAATGGTGAATTAAAGCAATAAAACAGGTAATAACTAACTAACTAACTAACTAAACTAACCATGTAGGATGACATGTATTGAGATCCGTAATGACAGTAACAAAAACCACTTTCTTTTGTAAACCTTGCCATTTAAGAACCCATAAAGGAATATGCTGCATCATCGGATGAACGCTGATGATAATATCCGGCTTGTACTCCATTAAACCGGCCTCCACCTCTCTTCAATCATAATAGATTTCCATTAATTTAGAGTTTCAAAATTGTTAAAAGAACACAAAAACTGAGAATGGTTAAGGAGATTAAATTAAGTACTTGGCATAGTAAGCAGCAATTGCAGCAAGATACCAGCTATGTATCCATTTCGGAGAGGTACTATGAAATGCCACCTTCCATAGCTGAACATGTTTCACCATGAATTTGTATTGCCTCTCCATGTCATTCAATGGCCATCCTGTGTACTCTTTCCACACATCCTTCACAATTATCTGAAACCATGTTCACATAAATTATATATTTACGCTCGATGCATTTGGTAAAAATGAATTCGATTACATTTTACGATATTCATTTGTAAAAGGATATAATTGTGGTTGGTTCAAGTAGAAATTCATTTACTGTAAAGTTATCGAATGAAATAAATTTCAAAGTAGAATTTGACCAAATAAAAGATTAGTACCAAAAAAAATGATAGGGTGTTTATAGTTCTGTTAGCTATTTCATGGCATTTCTAAATTCAGCAATCAAAATTAATTCTCAATTAATTATTTAGCAGAAGCTGAAAATAATCATAAACAGTCAAAAGAAATTAAATCTGAGAAGCAAATTAAACTTGACATTACTCAGATTTGAGATAGAACAATCTTGAAGCATAAGATTTCATGAAAACAGAGAATCAAAACACGTATTTAACCTTATTTTCTGTATTAATTCGTTAAAGATCCAAAATTGGAAACTTCATCACAACTTAAATTTGATTGCAATGGAGAATTCTTGTTGAAGGAGAAAAACTAAAAAACGGACACTCAAGAAAGAATGAAAGAAAAAAACAAACATCAACGTACAAAACAGAACAAAAATAGTCTAAAGATTACAAAACAATACACATCATTGAAAATAAAGTTGAAGAAAACCAAAAGAATCTACATAAAATTAATGAGATCCAAGAAACAAAACAAAACAAAAAACAAGAAAACATACCCTGTATTCATCACCATACTCGAGCTTGAAAGCATCTTTAATGGCCTCAGCAGAAGCACGATGACCGCCACCTGTATCACTCATAAGAATCAACACATTTTTGGTTCTTTCTGCACCAATTTGAACAAGCTCCATAGTCCCATCTTCGTCTTCAAAATCATCTTCACTTTCATGAATATAATATTTCTTTACATTATTATTATTATTGTTGTTATTATTAAAGTTGCCACTATTTGACCCAAAATTGCCGTACACTTTCTGTAATACCTCTGTTATCGAAGCTTTCTTGGGAGATGCAACTTCCATCACCATTTTAATATGAAAATAATACAGAAAACAACCAAGAAACAGATATAACCAGCAACTAATTAGTTTTAAATATTCATAAACAAGAAAAGAAAGATCATATGAACAAGAAATACCCAGATGGATAAAAAGGTTTAATTTATGTTCCCGCCACCGGAAATGGGGTTTTCCGGCGGAGAGACGGTGGTGGGTTTTCTTAGGGAAAGAGAGTTTCTTGTTAATGTTGTTCAAGGTTGGCAAAAATAATAATTGGCGAGTAAGAAATAGAGGGTGCCCAATGGAATTATGCTTTGGAATGTTTTTAGATGGGAATTTTATAGCCGTTTGATTCGAATTTTATTTGGAATGTTCTTATTTCAAGATTCGAATCTCTTTCTATTTTTATTTTAATGCTTTTTCTAAAAGAAAATTTGGTAATTTTTTATTAATGCAATTTGTGAAAGTTTTATTATTTTGCTAGTATGCCCTTGTTCTTCTGGATATTTGCTCATGCCGGCAATAAAGTAACAATAATGATTTTCTTGTTGGTTTATGAGGTGGAGAGTGTAATTTGACAGTGATGATTGGCTGATATTAATTTGCTTGTTTTATATATGCTTGCATCATGGCAATAGATAAGCAAATTGCCCTACATAATTAAGGCGACTTAAATAACAATTTGCCCTTCAACTTGTAAACAATGAGCAATTAATATAATAATTAATTTTGTTGGCAAATCAGTACACAAATTTGATAATTATGAGATCTCCCTAATGTAAATCTCGAGTTGGATGAATATAACCGTATGTAGCACCATTAAGTTGAAAAGAATATATTACTCTAGTCACACAAGCCATAATCCATGAAATGAAAACATCAGAAAATCCCTAATAATGTAAAGCATGTTGAATATAGACCCATTCTAATCTATCATATACCTTATTTATGTCCAGTTTCAATGCCATATGTAGTCATCTCTGGTGGCGCATGAAATGAAACAATTAATGAACAACTGAAATATTATCCGCTATAGACCGTTGCTTAATAAAAACATTCTGATTCGTAGAGATAAGAGCAGGCAAAAACTGTTGTAACCTAGATGTCAAATTTTTTGATATGAGTTTGTAAAATACAGTGCACAAATTTATAGGTCGAAAGTCAAAGACTTTAGTAAAGCAAGTGATTTTTGGAATGAGGGATATGAGTATATGGTTAAAGCCTTTCAAAATTTGACCAGTTCTAAAAAAATCTTGAATAGCTGAAATAATAGAAAGCCCTATAATATCCTAATAAGTATGAAAAAAAGAAGCAATAAACTCATCAGAGCCCAGAAATTTTGTTGGGTGTCAAAAATAACAGTTCTAACTTTACTGATAGTAACTGGAGCAATCAACTTAGCATTCATAGAGGCAGTAACTTTGGAAGGGAAATCAGTAAGGACCTGTATATTATTAGTTTACTAGTACAATTATGTGGACTACTCATTAAGTTGACCCTATATTATTTTGTATATTATAATTTAATATCCCGCGTGAAATGTCATCCTTTGTACTTCTTTCGTTTTTTAGTTGTCCATTTATTCAATTTTATTTATTTATAATAGTTGTTTATTTAGAAATTTAAGGTGATCTTAATTTTTATCTTTCAAATTTACCCATACTTAATAAATGACTCTATATTTTACTTTAAAAAATATTTATTAACTAATAGGGTTATATTAGTATTTTTTTGTTATAATTTAAGACAAAAATAGTATTATCTTGGTATGTGCAATTTTTTCTAAATGGACAATAAAAAAAACGGAGGAAGTATATATTATAGATAAAGTAGTATAATTATTGTGTTGAAATTTAATTTGAAGATAGCATCATGCTGGAATTGTTAATAAGTCGATTTACCTTATAATTAGTAGATTTAATGATGTGTTATTTAATTAGCACTTATGTTGTTTTCTATATATATTTGATTGCTTGTCTTGATAAACTTAACTAGTTCTCTGTTAACAATATTTTTCAAAGCTAATTTAGCGGCTATAATTAAAAATTTGAGTCCAAAACTATATAAACTATCAATTAGTGATAGATACAATTCATAAGGAAATATTTCCTGAAAAGGTTAAATTTATTTCTATATTAACTTGAAAAGAGAAGAAATAATTTGTGATGAAGTTCTATATAAGAATGAAAAACTTCAACACTAAGCCAAGAAACTCCTATAAATAGAAAAAAAAAAGTGGCCTCAAATCTATTAAAATTTATTATCAAAAAGAGATCTATGAAAATTTTGTTGATAATAGTAGATAGGTCAAACCCAAAAAAAAACGTACAAAATCTTTACAATTTTTATCAATTATGATCAAATTTTTTAAATTTTACAAATATAATCCATTTTGACAAATTATGTTCCTTTTTATAGCCAAATTCGAATCCGATTTTCTTGGCAACATGACAAACATGTATATAAGATTTAATCAAAATAAAATATTAAACATTTGCGTGTTGTGTAATAATAAAAGGTCTAATCACAATAAAAAAATCAAACTGATTCAAAAATAGCTATAAAAAAATATAATATAAAAAAACGGGTTATATTTGTAAATTTTGAAAGATATGGTCATAACTGACAAAAATCGCAAAAGTTTGGTATTTTTTGAGAGTTTGGCCTAATAAATATATTATCTATACTATATATAAAAGCACGGATGGGGGGACAAGCAAATTTACCAAATAATCTTTTTCAGTTTATTACTAAATAAAGGTTGTATAGTCATTAACTAATTAGTTATTTAATTAATTACTATTGCAATTAAAGTCCTTATTAGAATAGATAGCTAAATTATCTCCAATTCAGTTTTAGTATATAATAAATAGCTAAATTGTCTCCAAATTATTAGGAATACCTATCTTTTAGTTTGATTTAACTACAAAATTAAAATATTGTATTTGGTCAATATATTATTATTTAAATTTATATCTTATTATTTTTAAAGATATTATTAATAAAATTAAGTTAATTATTTAATTATGTTTATTATAAAACCAAAAAAAGAATAAATTCAGCATGGAAAAAAATTTAATAACCGAATAAATTTACTAATATGTTTATTGACGAGTTACGTTACGAGCCATGTGCATAGCACGTAACGCAAAACTAGTTAATAAAAAAAGAGCTATGATCTAATAAAATTTATATAATAGAATACATTTAAGAAATTTAAAATAAAAATATCAATTACATAATAAAAATATATTTAAATGTTTAATTGTGTTGATAACAATTTAATTACATAACCCGGCGATTTATAAGCTCCATCTTATAATTATTTTAAGGTCTAATACTTTAAAAAATACCGACCTTTTAGCCCATTTTCAATCCTACCCTGACGTTGAAAACCGGTCAATTTTATCCTATTCCGTATTTTATCGTTTTAATTGTACCGAATTTTTTAAATTTTTGTCAATTTTTTATTTATATGATGAAACCACTCAATTAACTAAGTTTAAAGATAAAAGTAAATTCATTTTCATTCAAAAGAGTACAAATAAATCCTTTATTTTTAAAAACTAACTAAAAAATATAATCAAATTAAAATTATTTTAAAATTTTAATTTATTTTACAAAATCTAAATATATTTTAAATACATACAATTAATATATGGTAGATATGGAGAATGTTTTTGAATTTTTTTCTAAATAAAAAAAGACATCAATTTAATATGTAAGGGTACAATTAAAATATAAAAATATGAAATAAGATAAAATTGAACAGTTTTTGACATCCGCATAGAATCATAAGGGAGTTAAAAGATCGGAAATTTTTAAGGTATTAGACTTTATTTTGAATTACAAATGGCTGCTTCATTTCAAATATGCATGTACCGGGATAGAAAAACTTATATTTAACTAAATGAAACCAAAACAGATAAGTAAATAAGTAAATAAACAAATAAAAAGAAACGGCTAGAACATTTTTGTGTATCATCTGTTTTAGGGTGCATGGAATCCATCAAATAGTTATACAAGAAAAATTGAAAAGAAAAGGGAAAATAAATCAATTTAAAGTGTTTAGAAAATCTTGATTTGATAAATTGTGAAAAATAAATATGTTTTCTTTAAAAAGAAAAATAATCATTTTACAGAAATTAGTCCTTTGAAACGAAAAAATATGATTCGATAATTTTGATCGGTGGTACCTCTTATCATTTATTAAACAAAAGCAGAAAGAATGAAAATGTGGATATGCTTGAAAGAAGACACTGTACTTTTGGGTCCAATCAGAAATATACAGTTTTGTCTCGGGGACAAAAGGAGATAGTGCAAAAGTATAAGGACGGAATAGCAAAATCGCATGAGGTTTCATATGAAAGTGGGACCTGAGATTTTGATGGGGACCCATTTGGTGCAAGTTGTCTAGCTGGCAATACTGTGACCAAGTCAGCATGTGGCGTCAAAACTTAAAAGATTTAAATGGCAATATGCCCCTTAACTTGTAAATAATGGACAGATAACATATAAATCAATTTTATGGCAAATTAGTATACGAATTTGGTAATTATAGATAATTTGTCCCTTCAATTTATAAATTAATTATCTCTTAAATCAGCAATTTGTCCCCTTAATTTATAAGTTAATTTGTGTAAAATAAATTAATTATCCATAATTACCAAATTCGTGTACTGATTTGCCAATAAAATTAATTTATATATTAATTGTTCATTACTTATAAGTTGAAGGGGCAAATTGCTATTTAAATCAAATTTAAAAATATTGGAGAAGAAGATTAATCATTCACAATTATAGCTACTCTACTAGGTGATTTCTCATTGTGTTTAAAAATATAATGTCGCATTTCATTACAAAATTCGTTTAATGATTAAACTCATATAAATAACATACAATTAATTTAATCACTGAATTTTTTTAAATTTAAATTTATTTTAATATGAAAACATATAAAAATAAATTAATAAATTCAATTTTTTTAAATAATTTAATAATTTATAAATAATTTAAAATAATAAAAGAATCACAACTTTTTAATACTTTGAGATAATTTTTTAATGTTTTGAGAATGGTGGAAGTGAAAAGTATTTCATCCGTTTTAATAGAGTTGTCCACTTTAAAAAAAATTGTTCCAAAATTCTTATCCATTTTTAAAAAATAATTTAATTTTACACTCAGTTTTTTTATATTATTCTTATTTAAAATTCACAAATGAGTAAATTGATCCTATATTAAATAGAGATATGATAAAAAAAATATAAGAAAATTTTTATAAAATTCATAAACAATAATTACTTTTTTTAAACTGTGTGACAAAAGCAAAATGGACAACTCTATTAGGACGAAGAGAGTAATTTAGAACAAAAATAAAAAGAACGACCACAGTGGGAGTCGAACCCACGACCTTTTGATCCGAAGTCAAACGCGCTAATCCACTGCGCTATGCGGTCCAATTTGCATTTCAAATCGAATATAATTTTATTAAAGATAAACCTGGTGCGGTAGTTTATATGAACGAGAAAGTAATCCTTGAAAATATCTTGGATTGTATATCAATCGATATTCTTTCAATTTTGATGTTGAAGTCCCACTTTTTTCGAAAAAATAAACCTTGCGGTTAAGTAGATGTGTTATGTGGCAATTGATAGTTCAACTCAAACATCAAATTCAACCTATTTTATATCCGATGTTTGGGTCATCTCCTATTCATTCGTTTTGATCTAAATTTTTTAGATTAAAAAAATTTTAAAAAAATTATCCATTGAGTTTAGATTCATATGTAATCAGATTAATTTGATGAAATTTAGAAGAAAAAAAAAGAATAATTTATATATTACTCTAGTTTTAAACAACAATTTTGACCAACTTTTCATACTTTCCGACAATATCTTTTTTCATAACTTAATTTAAAACTGAAACTTCTTAATTAGGACTTTCTTCCTTGTTTCTTATTTTCTCTCATTTTTATCAAAGTTTTGTCTCTTTTCTCTCTCTTCTTCTGTTTTTAAATTTTTCTTTTTTTTTCTTCTCTAATTTTCAGATCTGTGATTTTTCTTCTCTTTTTTTAGACATGTAACGTCATCGTCTTTTTTTCGGTTGTTTCATCGTCGCCGTTTTTTCCCGGTAGTTCCATCGTCTTTTTTTTGACGATTTTATCGTCGTCACCTTTTTCTGGTGGTTTTTTCATCGTCGTCTTTCTTCTAGTAGTTTCATCGTCGCCGATTTTCCGTTTTTAAATTTTGTTGTGATTGTTTAGATTTTTGTGATTTTTTAGATTTTCCGTACGCAAATTATTTTAGATCTATTTATCTCTTACTAACTTAATTATTATATTGTTAATATAATTATTATCTTGTTCATTCTCTTGTTTTGATGCTACTTATTTCGTACACAATAATTGATTTATGTTTTATAGTGTTTTTGCCACTAAGCTAATCACCCTAATTAGCACCAGCCCGCCATCTCATATGGCGGGCTGGTGTGCAGCCCGCTATCTCAGGCACAACCCAAGAATTTTGTGCCTGGAAGGCACAAAACCGGAATTTTTGTGTCTATGAGACACAAAAATGTCAAAAACCCCATTAAAAGTACCATTTTGAATAATGGGCTCGTTTATGTTGACCACTAAGAAGAATTTAGTGTTGATTGGCTGTAGCGATTCGAACTGGAGTTTGAATTTAGAAATTAAATTGGATGTGATTATGTGTTTTCGGGATTGAGAATTTTTTGAGATTTGGTAGAATAAAAATCAATATTTCTCTTAATTAACATGCTCTTTCTTTTCAAAATTTCAAAATAAAATGATATAGAGGCTGTGCTATAATTGTTTAGAGCTTTCCGAATGGTACTCTTTAAAATAAAGGGCATCTTTTGTAAAATAAAGAGCATTTTAAAGATAAAGAGTGATATTTAAAATTTTACTCCAATGGACTCTTTAATATCAGTTTTTACTGTATATAATTTTAATAATTAATAATAAAATAAAAGTATTAAATAATAATAATATTAAATTAATTGACGCTCTAATATTAAATTTTATTTTATTTTGTTTTCATAAAAAAATATTAATAAAATATTAAATATTAATAAAATAATTTATTTTTATTTTTATTTTTTATTCATTTATTTATTCAGTTTTTTTACTTCAAGTAAACATAACCACCTTATTTTTCAAAATTTAAAATTCTACTATTTGAACAATGAAGTAGAGAGTGAAAATGACTCTCTACATGTGAAGAGCCATTTTCACTCTCTACTCTATCTATATCTATATATTATATAATTGAGAAGACCAACGGAGGTCTCTCATTGATTCTCACCGAATAAAACATTATGGCACCGTTTGGATTGATGGATTCTAAACGATGGATTCTAAACAATCCATGGATTTAGATAAAATCTATCGTTTGCCTAGAAAAAAATTAATAGAATCCATGGATTTATAAATTCCCTCATTTTCTACAATCCATCATTTTTGAGGGTTTTGATTTCCCACCTAATAGGTGGGAAAGTCCAAATCCACCATTTTTTATACATGATGGATTGTTATGCTATTTATTATTTTCCATAAATAATATATAAAATCCATTGATTTTATATTCAATCCAAACGATGGAATTTTAAAATCTATAGATTTAAATTCCATTGATTTAAAATCCATCGATTTTGTTAAAATCCATGGATTTTAAAAACCCTCAATCCAAACGGTGCCTATGGTGAGTTCCCATTTTTTTCAAACTACTTATCTAAATTTATTTATTTTAATATTTTTTAATATCATAAATATAAATTTAAAATATAGAAACAGTAATTAGTTTTAGAATTAGTAATTATTAGGATAAGGGGAAAGTCAATTTGACTTTAACAAGGTAACGTTTTTAAAGTCTTTTAATATATTATTATCACTATAAATGGATTACTCTTTCTATTATAACTAAACCCATATGCAGATATGCCACAATTATCGATTCCGATTGTGATTTTAATTTTGATTTATATAATTAAAAAAATCAACGAAGTTCTCTCATTCATTCTTACCAAATGTATTTTTTTAGTAATTCCTGCAAAATAAAATATTCTCGTGAGTTGCCATTTTTTCTAAACACTTATTTAAATTTAATTATTTTTTATATGACTTTTAATACATATCAATGTCATTTCAATAAATATTTACTACGATTTAAAAAAAAATTCATTACTACAAGATAGATTTTACTAGAGAAAATTAGGCCCAGCACCAACCCAGACCTATTTATTCTCATTAGCACGACGCAAATTTTTTCCTTGCAAAAATACAGTACACTTTTAATTTCTTTCAATTTTGTGCTTTTGTTTTATAATTTTTTACAGTTTATCAAATTGAAATATATGTTTGTGCTTCTATTAATCGAGATCTTGTCTTTCTTCGGCGGCGGCGCTTCCTCCGTTGCTGTCGCAGCAGCTTCTCTTGTTGCTTCGTGCGAAAAACAGATCCAGAGTTAGGGAGATTTCGATGAAGACGACATTAGTCATCGGTGCTACCATCGCCGGCGCTCCAACTGCCGCCGCTCTTTATATTTCTCATCGATGGTTTTTTTATGTTGATGGGATTCAATTGGGGAGCCACATCGGTGGATGCACTCACTGTGTCTTCTTCTTCAACAAATAATCACATGTTATTGTCATGGATGAATCTCTACAAGCGATTCTCCCTGCTCGACTCTGTTTCTTGCCATCAATTGTCCAATTCTTTGCTTCCATCCCCCATAGCTTCTCACTGTTTCAACTTTCTCTCTGATTGCTTGGTTTTGTTCGGTGGTGGCTGTGAGGGAGGTCCGTCTTTTTTTCTTTCTTATTGCAATGGTTGTTTGAGCATGAACCCTAGGCTTTATTATTCATTGTTGTAGGAGCCTGATAATTTGATTTTTCAACTTATTCTTCTATGTCTACTTTGTGTCGTTTGATGCAGTAAGCTGAATGATTCAATCCAGTGTTAGTTAAAGAAGTGGGTATGGCAGTTATGACTGATGATTGCAAGGAGTAAGTGTCCATGTTTTAATGAAGTGAATTTGTTCCAGCTTAGGTTTCTATTAGGCTTCAAGAACAGTAAAAAGACTCAATTGTTTATCATTTTTTTTGGTGGGATTTTGCAATTTGGCGGTTGTGACATTCCCTTTGCACCACTCCATGTAGATATGAAGGTCCCATTTGTATTGCTCTTGGTTTGCTTCTACTTTTATGGTTGATAGCAATTTGGTTCAATGTGGGCATCATAGTTTGTCTTCAAGTAAAAGGTAAAAGAATGAACTAACTAAAGTTTAACCACAAATGAAATGAGTTAAGAGGATACCTTGTAATCAAAGTTTTGATTTGTTGATTGCAGGAATATATTGTTGTATGGAAAATCAAAATCATTGTCCTCTCTTGGTCTGAAACTAATCATTAAACTGCAGTCCTTTGCAGTTGCAGCTATCAAATAGTCCCTTGCATTTTTCAAGCTTTCGTGCATGGAAATAGAATGCAAGGAGGCATACTTATGTGGCAGTCCCGCTTCAGCCAATTCTCTACACACCATGCATAAAATTCCATATATATTGATGAATAAATTCCATATCTTAAGAAAAACGTATGTATATATAATTTACCCAATGATAAAAAAAATGGACACTGCATGCAATTGGGGACCAAATGGCTCACTCATGGAGTGCTAAAATATCTTATATACGTATGCATCAAAATATCTCTACACACCATGCAAGGCTGAAAATGATGTTATAGTAAGCGTGAATTGCTCCTTCAATATCAAAACTATCAAGCTTTTGGACTATATAAGAGAACCATTCATGAAGACACGGAAATTGTTCTGAGGATTATTTATTTTTTTGTTGCTAGTTAACTAATGGTGTACTAATGGTACGCCAATAATCTTATTTTTAGTATACTGTCAGTAGACGTT
Organism: Mercurialis annua; assembly: GCF_937616625.2. NCBI lineage: Eukaryota > Viridiplantae > Streptophyta > Magnoliopsida > Malpighiales > Euphorbiaceae > Mercurialis > Mercurialis annua. The sequence goes on from NC_065570.1 coordinate 66,336,881, forward strand.
TGGTTAACTGTTGGTAAATGTGTAATAATTTTTATTTTGAATATATAGTTATAAGTTGTAGTATTTTGTGTAAAAAAGTCTATTGGCCTTTTTATATTTTTTATAATTTTGTTTTTAGAATACCATTAGTGAACCGTGAGTAAACCGTTTATCTTTTTTTAGTATGTTAGTAAACTGATAGTCAACCGTTGGTAAACTTATATTTAGTAAATTGATATAAACCATAAGTTTAATATTTTATAATTTTAAAAAATAAACAATAGTAAATTATTTTTTAAGTAAAGTGATAGTAAGCCGCTGATAAATTTATATTTAGTAAACCGATATAAACCATATGTTTAATATTTTTATAATTTTAAAAAAAATAACAATAGTAAATTGTTTTTAAGTAAACTGATAGTAAACCATTGGTAAATTTATATTTAGTAAACCGTTACTAAACCGATAGTCAACCGTTGGTAAACTTATATTTAGTAAAGCCATATAAACTATAAGTTTAATATTTTATATTTTTTAAAAAATAAACAATAATAAATTGTGTTTTTAAGTAAACTGATAGTAAACCGTTGGTAAATTCATATTTAGTAAACCGATATAAACCATAAATTTAATATTCTATAATTTTTAAACAACAAACAATAGTTTTATACATGCCAAGAAAATAACTCTTAGTAGAAATTAAATTTAACTCCAAAAATTTAACATTAGAAGGACCTTTTTTTCCGACAAAAAGAATATCAAAGAGGCCAATCACTAGGAACCCAGAAAAAGTGGCAGCAACATATACACATCATTTTTACCCATTTTTTAGATCCCACCAACCACAAACAACAGCCATCAATAATGAGTGTTGCTGCATATTAGAGGGTCATAAATATGTTCAACAATGAGATAAGATTTGAAAGACCATAAAATGTACATATGTTTTATATTTTTCTCTCAACAATCCAGTTCAAAAATTGTTTGGTGATGTTTGAGGTGGTGCTGCTTCTTCGCATATCTTACCCATTCCCTTAAGACTCCCCATATAAGACATCCGCTTCTTAATAATATTCACCACCGTATCTCCGCCGTGTCATCCCCAACAACCATTCTCATTCTGCCAACACTGCCCATTTTTCAACCTCGCCGACGTTCTTCAAGCTGGCCGGAAACCGTTACGTAAAAACCAAGAATGGGAAGAGGATGAAAAATACTGTGATAGAATTTGTTTCAATTTGATTTTTGATTTTGAATTTGAAACAAATCGTTGTCAAAATCCTTGAAAGAATCTCTGATCTTGGCTTTGTAATTTGAAATAGAACTGTTAATTTTTGTAAGAAACCATTTCTCAAAATATAAAGTTTATTTTGGCAATAAATATTAGTCAAATCGTATTTTTATAATTATTTTAGTTAGTAGGTGCTGTTCATATTATTTTGCCTTTTATGGGGTATTTGTCTAAAAAACTCATTTTACTACTGCTACGAAAAATTTACTAAATACTAATAGTTAATATTTAATAGTAACCTTCTCTTTAGAAAACAAGCTTTTCAATGATAACCACTTAAAACAATCAGCAATTTATTTTTCAAAGTACACTCTCAAATAAAAAAATCTTTTATACAGGATTTCTTTTCGAAAACATTTGAATATTTACATAATAAGGTAGCTTTTGTTTTATAATAGTAATTTTTGTATTTTTTTTCACTTATTAAAATATTGAACATTTGATTTTTAAAAATATAGCCTAACTTAAATTAATTTGATATTCTAACATTTTTCCACATATGTGAAATAATATGTATATGTATACACAATGGCGAAACTAATATTTCTATATCGGGAGGCCAAATTAATATGCACTATATAAAAGAGAGAATTTTTTAAAATTGAGGAGGTTCAAATTGCAAAAGAACAAAAAAATCATACTAATTTACCTATTTTTAAAACTTAGGGAGGGCCAAAGCCATTATAAGCTTATCGCTTCCTCCATCATTGTGTATAACTAAAGAGAATTAAATTGGTTACCTTTTCTTTTAAAGTATAATTTTTTTGATTAAAACTGAATAAATAGATGAATCAAAAATGAAATTATAAATAATTTAATTATTAATTTGAAAATAAAATAAAATAAAGAGTCAATTTGAGAGAGTTCATTGGACAAATTTTATAGTTTAAAACAATCTTATAAAAAATATACAGTTATCGAGCATATATTTTATGATAGGAAAAAAATTTAAATTCTATTAAAAATTGTAAAAGAACCATATCACAAACAATTTTGATGTAATCATAAAATACTGAGAATTATGGTATTCGATTCGCAAATTATTTGAACATACAAAATAAAAATAATCACTAGAGAGAAATAAATTAAATTCCAACACAAAAGATATATACAAAATACAATGTAAAGTATGTATTAATTTATTAATAATCTTTGTATTTTTTTTAATAAAATCATCATTTAAATGAAATACTAATTTAATTCCGCGTAAATGCGCGGGTTTACGACTAGTATATAAAGAATAGAGAGTCCATTGGACTACTAATTTATTGTCAAACTCTTTAATTTAAAGAGTTTGACAATTTTAGAGAGTCCATTGGAGATGCTCTTATACTATATATTAAGGTTGAATCAGTTTATTTTGCTAGCTTAATTAGTATTTTATTTATCCATTTAATTGCTTAATTAGATGTTGGGTTGAAATCATGATTAAAGTGCCAGTTGGTCTCTGAAAATGGAAAAAATGCCTAATTGAGCATTGAGGTTTTAATTTTACGCATTAGTTCGTTCAATCTCTACAACTGAACAATTATTGATCCATGGATCTATAACATTCTAGGATTAGTTTTATTTCTATTACTTATGATTCCAACGAAGGTTCATTTTTTACATTGAACTAATGATTTTGGACAAAACATTCTCAAAATGGGCATGTTAGCTTGTCTTTCCCTGTGAAATGAGGTAACAGAAAAGGATTGAAGCATGATTTACAAATTGGAGTGGGTTGGGGGGTTATATAAATAATTGAAGCGTAATGTACAAATTGAAATTCAGATAGTAAAATAAACTAAAAACTCAAATTTTACGGCGTTTTTGTCCAAAACCATGAGTTTGACTTTATCTATTTTTTTTATGCCAAATTTAAGGGGTAAAATGCATACTTATTGTCATTTGTTTCTTTTTTGTATTTTACGGGTTATTTGCAGTAATTATGATTTAACCATCCAATTCTCGCTATCTGTCGATTTAATCCTTTAATTTTTTTTCCAAGCGAATAAACATTTAATAATTTGACTGTGTTTATTATAAATTATTATTGGATGCTTTAGAATTAATAACCATAGCATGCGAATCCAGATTTAAAAATTTAATCATTTGAATAGAAAAATAAAATATTTTAGTAGTCCATCATAAAAAAAAAGTGGATTTTAAATTAGAAGAGAAATCAAAAAAATTCATCACCTGTAAATTTTGTTTAAACTAATTGTTTACTATATGGAAATCCTTGATTTGTTTTTTGAAATAGAATCCTTGAATTCAAACTGTGTGTTGGTTGATAATTCCAAACAATTGAAAAAAAAGAAGTAAAAAGAGTAAAATAAATTGCCACATGTGCCATGAGAGGCCCCACCAGCAGAGTCCAAATCCGCACTATTTTGCACATTCGCTTACCTCTCATCATATTTCCAAAGTTTCCAAAAAGAAACCCTAATAACTTCTGAAAGTGCCATTAATACCCAAATCTTTACCGTTTTATTTGCCGAAACGTCCTTATTCCTCTTTTTCTCGATAAAATCACTCCTCCTCCCTTTTCCACAAATTCAACAAAACCCCCAAATTCTAGGGTTTCCTTCACTCTCAAATCCCTCCCCTTTCCTCTGTTTCTCTGGTAAGCTCTCCTTCTCCCATTTTTCTCACTAATCACCTCAAATGTCCATAATTATTCTCATTTAAACCCTAATTTCATCACAAAGTATGTGCTTTTTAGTATAATTTTGATCTTTTGATTTATGGGTTTTTATCAATTGCTTTTGTTTTGCTCTGTTCTAATTATTATTTGTTATTACAGATTCAAAGTTTGTATTCAGCTACTTTCTTAAGCTGACCAACTAAAAAAAATCATCCCTTTGTTTCTCCATGTCTGATTTTGATGAAAAACTGTCCTTAGTGATAATGCATGCGATGTCTAGCTGCTAAAACTAGAAAAATTCTTAGGATCCTTAGTATTTCAGAGTTTAATCCTCCTTTTAGGCTTCGTCTCTTTGTGCATTGGCATTATTGTTTACTTAATGAGTTATCGGTAAGAATGTAGGAAGGTTTTATGTGTTGAAAATTTATTAAATTGACTTCTTATGATGCAATGGCCGAGTTACTTTTTGATCTTACTTGGATAATGTCAAATTCCTTTATCACGAAAAACCTATTTTTAGTTGCTTTGAAACACAAAGAATTGGATAATTCTGTTTCAATGAGATACTTTCTTGCATATCCTTGCTAAATTCTGAAATATGTAGTGAATTTATCAAGAATTGGATGATGTGAAATTGCTTGATGCTATTACTTTCGTATATCTTTCCTTAAAATTATTGTCTTCATGGTCAACGGTGGAGCTAGACATTCAATTATGCAGCCTATACTAGTGTTTTCAAAGCAGATTCCCTGTACATATTCTACATGCTTATACCGGAATAATTTCACTATGGCTATACTTTAGCCAAGAGCATCTGTTTATGCTGTTCTATTTCTATATCTATCAATAAAAACTAATAAAATTTTGTAGAAAACTGTAACCAATTTCTGTTTGGATGTTCCTGAGAATTGAGACTTCTGTTACTAGGCTGGAAGAGTTTTTTCTTTTCCTGTCTTATATAAAAAAGATTCTTGATAAATTTTCTTTTTCTTTAGCCAGTGATACTGATTTGTAGATGAAGTAACATGTAGCTACATAAAAAGTTCATTTATTTACTTTTTAAGCAAGACATCATAGATAAAAAAAATAAGACTTAGAATATTGGTTGATTAATTTTTTTTAATGTTCATAATTTGTTATTGTTTAAAATTAACAGTCATTTTAGTTTTGGAATTCGGAAGTCCATCTGATTTAGTGTAATTTTCATTAATACTTTTAAATTGTTCAATTCGATTTCAGGAGAGATTTCCAATGTCAAAGAGAAAGCTTATACTGATTTGTCAGTCGGGCGGTGAATTTGTGACAATTGCTGATGGATCCTTATCCTATACTGGTGGAGAGGCACATGCTGTAGATATAAATAACGAAACCATGTTTGATGATCTCAAGCTAAAGTTTGCCGAAATGTGTAATTTAGAATACAAATCACTGTCGATTAAGTACTTTCTTCCTGGAAACAGGCAGACTCTCATTACTCTAGCTAATGACAAAGACCTAAAAAGGATGCACGATTTTCATGGGGACTCGGTTACTGCAGATATTTTTGCGCTGGGTACAAAAGGTTTTAATCCTCAAGACGCACACATGCATGTTAGCAGGTAAAATTTTTCTTCCTTCAGTTTGCATCTTGTGCTTTTAGGAACTTAGTTGCTAACTGGTCTGTCATTTCCTCTTACTTGGAACTTGGAATATGTTTTGGATAACTTGTGCTAGAGAACTTTGTCAGTATTGCATATTAAACTGGGTTGATTGCTGAGGATTTTCTACAAAATGATTTGTCTGTCGATGATTTTATCCTGGTCTTCGATTGATAAAGTTTCTTTAGTCATTTCATGCTTTCTTTCTTTTTGTCCTTCTTTGTTCTCTTTGACTTATATTGGTCATCACTTGCAGACCCTCTGAAATTAAACAGGCTGCGACTGTGCCTATTGCTGGGGCATCTCAAGGGGCAGCTGGTACCCCCTTAAGTGCTAAAACAGGTGTTCGCTCAATTACTCATTCCAGTTATCGCAAAACTCCTCATGCCGGTACACGCTCAGCTGCACGTGGCAGTAGTCGCTCAGCTGCACGTGGCAGTAGCCGCTCAGCTGCTCGTGGCAGTAGCCGCTCAGCTGCTCGTGCCAGTATTCGCTCAGCTGCTCGTGCCAGTATTCGCTCAGCTGCTCTTGACTTTGGTGAAAATGCCCACAGCCCAGTTACAAATAATATTAATGGTTCCCCTGCTGATACTGTTAAGAAAAGAAGGCGCGCTGCCTCAGGGAAAAGTGGAGTAAATGTTCCTATAATGGTATCTGATATTTACAATGATGGAGAGACTCGAGAACGTACTTTGCAAAAGAAAAGTTCTCGTAATCATAATACTTGGGATCATGATACTAGCGTTGTAAATGTTAATGTCCGGCAACTAACGGAATCGGATGAGGTACCATGGGTAGACATCGATGATCCTCCTTCTCCATCTACTGATGATGACAGCTCTGACAATTTCAGCCTTAAAGATGTTCCTTTGGACCAAATGATTGCCTCTTGGAGAACTGGAATTATTGGTGTAGGCCAAGAGTTCAATAGTGTTTCTGAATTTCGTGATGTGCTGCAGAAATATGCCATTGCAAATCGTTTTATGTACAGGCTAAAAAAGAATGACACTAATCGCGCAAGTGGTGTATGTGTGGCTGACGGTTGCTCTTGGTCAATTCACGCGTCTTGGGTTCCATCTGAAGAAATATTTAAGATAAAAAAGATAAATAAAGAACATACATGCGGAGGGGAATCTTGGAAAAGTGCTCATCCATCAAAAAGTTGGCTGGTCAGCATTATAAAGGAGAGATTAAGGGAAAATCCGCATCGCAAACCCAGGGATATTGTTAAAACTATTTCACAGGATTTTGGCATTGAACTTCATTATTCACAAGTGCGGCGCGGAATCGAAGAAGCAAGGGAGCAACTTCAGGGTTCTTATAAAGAGGCTTATGCGCAGTTGCCATGGTTCTGTGACAAGTTATTGGAGGCAAATCCCGGTAGTTTGGTGAAGCTTTGCATTGATGATGACCGCAAGTTTCAACGTCTTTTTGTATCCTTTGATGCCTCTATACATGGTTTCAAGAATGGCTGTCGCCCACTTCTGTTTCTTGATTCTACAACATTTAGATCAAGATATCACGAGGTTTTGTTGACCGCCACTGCATTAGATGGGAATGAAGATGCTTTTCCAGTTTCATTTGCTATAGTGGACACTGAGAGTGATGATAACTGGCGATGGTTTTTGGAGCAGTTGGGATCTGCAATTTCAACTTCACAGTCCATAACCTTTGTGTCTGATAATGAGAAGGAACTAAAGAATCACGTGCTTGAAATATTTGAGAATGCTCACCATGGTTACTCAATATATTACCTGCAGGAGAACTTCAGAAGAAATTTGAAAGGACCATTTGAAGGAGAAGGGAAAGCTGCTTTGCCTGTAATTTTACTGCGCGCTGCTCACGCAGTTCGACATGAGAGTTTCAAAATGTTCATGGAACAAATTAAACAGATCTCTACTAAAGCATACGATTGGCTTATGCAGCTTGAGCCACAATATTGGACAAATGCATTATTCAAAGGTGAGTATTATACTCATGTTCCAGTAAATATTGCAGAAGTATATGCTAATTGGATTGACGAAGTTCGGGAGGTGCCTATTTTACAGAAGGTTGAAGCACTCAAAGGAAAAATGATGGAGTTGATTCAGAAACGTCAAATAGATTCAAATGAGTGGACTACGAAGCTTACTCCAACGAAGGAGCAAAAACTACATGAGGAAGCTCTAATCGCACTTGGATTTAGAGTGTTATTTTCATCCGACACTCTATTTGAGGTTCATGATGACTCCATCCATGTTGTGGATTTAATAAAAAGGGAATGCACTTGTATGCAGTGGAAATTGACCGGGTTACCTTGCAGCCATGCAGTTGCTGTCTTCAATCGCAAAGGGTTAGCCGTATATGATTATTGTTCCAAGTACTTCACAGCTGATAGCTTCCGTTCAACTTATTCAAAGTCAATAAATCCCGTGTCCGAGACCTTTGCGCTTATGGGCAAAGAAGAAGATGGCTCAGAAGCACAGGCTGTTGTTCCTCCTACTACCCCAAAACCGCCACCCCAACCAAAGGAAAGACCGATAAAAAGAATCGATGAACTCAGAAGAGTAATGACCTGCAGCAAGTGTAAGGGAGAAGGACATAATAAGGTGACGTGTAAGGAATCCTCAGAATGATTGTCTTGGCGCTTTGCTTCCGACTAACAAAATCATGTGGAGAAGGTACAAGTATCCTAGGTCTGTAATGAATGACTGTACAGCTTTTATTTTTATTTTTCAAGGTTACATTAGTTCCTTGATGATATACTTTTTTAGGTGCTCTGCTCCATTTTGTGTATCATCAACGACAGTGCTTTAGGACATTGCATTATTTAGGAATAGTTTGTTCTAGTGTTGAACTTTACTATTTAAAGAATCAATTCGTCGGGGGTGACATTGCTGAAGTGTGTGCGTGATTTATAATGAAATTCCCAAGAATGTATTATCATGGTCTTTGATATCTGATGGTTGATCATCTAATGTGAGTTGCAGGTTTATGGACATGACATATCGATTCTGAGCTTTGGGTCATGCATTGCGTACTAGCACTTTTAAGCTTACAATAAGTTTGTATTCAGATGTAGTCTTCTGTCCTCTCAAAAAAAAAAAAAAAAGCTGCAGTCTTCTGTATCTTTGAAGCTGATACTTTGCACTAAACCTTCCACCAACTTGATACTTGCCTAGTCATATTGTGGGCGCTGGGGTACAAATGATACACTTTCCTCTTGTGGAATTAAAATGACTAATTAGCTATGAAGCGTCGGCGCGGGTATTGGAACGGATGCGGACACCGTGAACGGGATTTATAAAAAGAATTGAGGCACGGACATGGTAGAGACATTGCAAATTAAATATATACATATAAAAAATAGATCAAAATATTATATAAATATTCACGATTGATTTAATTTAAGTAAACTAAAATGTTTGAAAAAAAAATTAATTTATTAAAAGTATTCTAATGACAAGTCTTAAACATTTGAAGTCTCCCGGTCATCATGGCCCTTGGAATTTTCTTAGTTTGTTCTCTCCTTTCTAGAGTAAAAATTGCTGGAATACTTATTTGAGTAAATTATTATGAAGTCTTCCATATATGTATAATTTATATTTTCGTTTCTCTTGTTTAAAAATTAAATGATATTATCTCTTTTTTGTATTTATTTTCATTTTTTGTATTAGTCAACCGAGTTAAATTTAGTAACTTAAAAAATTCATTTTAAAAAACGACGTTGTTTTGAACTTTTATTTTTAAATACGATTTCTTCTCTCATGTTTGAAAATTGATGTACTCTTAAATCCTTTAACTTAGTTGACTAACTTTAAATATAGACGGAAAAACTAAATTGTTGAAGGAAAAAAAAAAGAGGGATTATAATATACATGTGGAAGAATTTGCTCTACTTATTTCGTTGTGTCGTATACGTATTTCCAAAGTGTTCCTTTTGTTCTCTTTGCATATGGTACTTTTAAAAAGTGTTCATGCTTCATAGCTATTTATATAAGCAAATTTGAAAATCATTCTATTCTTGAGTAGTCCGCTGATGAGAAATGATTAGAAGCACTTAATTCGTAATACTTTCAAAGTGAAATAATATTCTTTAAAAACTAATAGTTAAGAATTCAAATATTCAAATAGCATATCCAGAAAAGTTGCACTTGAGGACTTAGCTGGGTTGGGAAAGTCACTCTATTCGCGTGAACTCCTACTCTCCGCAGCCTGTTATTTCGGCTGGTATAAAAAAGAATTAAAAACTAAATAATACACTAATAATAATAACTAACTCCCGCTAATTCCCGCTAACCAATTTCAGTTAAAAAAATATATCTAGAAAAGTTCAAAACCAATCTTTTTCTAAAATGTTACATGTCACTGTGGCCAGCTTCCAACTGCACCTAAAATACAAAAATGAAGCACAAAAGCTAGTTAGTCTGATATTTTTAGCTACAACATTGCATGTGAAAAAACAAATGCAGTGTTAAACCTCCAAACCCAATAACTATATTACATCAACTGCCTAATTCCATATATCTGGTTTGTCCTAGATAATCAGTGCCATAGAAGTTAATATGTACATTACTCTTGCTCTCTTCAGGTTCCATTATGAGAATGCAAGCCTGTGCACAACGGACATGGCGGATCACGTCTTTCTTCGAGACTTGTCCTCTGCTCCAGACACTCTGCATGATAAACATGACCACATACTAGAACAGCCACAATAGAGCACTCCCCAGAAGAAAGCGTGTCTCCGAGAAAACATGGTTTCCGTCTTAACATCTTTTGACAAACACCACATGTTTTTTTCGCCCCATCAGATGCGTCCACCGTCGATGAACTAAGCTTAATTCTATCAGGCCTGTTAAATGATTTTCCACCGTTCTCTGTGAAATTCGGGAAAAAAAGAGAATAATGTCAGTGCAAGAAAATGTAAGAAGCAGATTTTTGTATCATAAGTTGTAACCGAAGAATTTTTCTTGTATCCTGTTAAATAAATAAAATATGATTACATATCAAAAATGATTATGCAAGTTCTTTAATTTTGTGCGTAACAATCCCTTAATACTTCATTAAGCATCCCACTAATCTGAGTGTTGACGATAATTAATGCATCACCTGCAGGATACCATAACCCTATACCAGACTGACTAGTCAGCTTGGAAAGAAATTTCTCGTCCTGTAAAGAGGCATTCTTTCCATGAGAAGTTGAAGCATTAGCATGGTTCCTTGAATTCCTCTGAGAGTAGTGATGTCCATAGTTATGACGTGATCGTTTCAAAAATATAGAGCGGCCAACATTGTACTGCTGATGTGCATTCAGTAGCTTCATAGACCTATCGGTGACATCCATTCCAGACGAAAGATGCTTTAATTCACTAGGGCCGTGTGATTGGAATGGTTTCTGCAAGAAGACTAACTAATGAGAATGACGGTCTAGTCAACACAAAATCAGGGTGGCAGCTACTCTGTTAGACACTTATAATTGAGTTCTCATGTTTTCAATTCAGACCCATCATTTATTAGCCAATAGATTTTTAGCATAAATATCAGTTCATATGACCAAGAACTGGGAGACTATAAAAAGAAACAGTGAAAAAATAACAAACGTATTTCTTTGCAATCAAGAAAAAGAAAAACTGACCTTGCTTGATAGTAGTTCTGCTTGAGAAGAACATGGCATTGTGTCTGCAACAGATAGAGATTACTACAATGAGAGTTTGTATGCAAATTATCTGTATCTGGCACGTGAATGAGACAAACTACACTAGTTTTTAGTTTGAACCCACAACAATAATGAAGTAGTAGGATTTTCCTAATCAAATAAGGTAACAAGCATATTCAGCAAACAGTTAGCCCCATAGCATGCACTAACATTAGCAGCAAAAATTACTAAACCATTCACATACAAAACAAGTTTATAACATGATTCAGTTATCAACTCAAAACAAAAGAAATAACGCCATAGAAACGTGTAGTAACTTCTAAAGAGGCCATTTTAACCAGTATTTGAATCCGTGATTGCAGAAAAACATATAAGATCAATGCACTTGGAAGAAGAAATTGGGAGCCAGGCAGACAAAATAGGTTTGCATCAACTATTGCATAATCTAATTCCGGTAGACTAAGAACAGTCTCCAATCAAATACAAGGTAAACTAAGAAAGAACTTAACCTCTAAAAACATCCACATGCACATAGAAGGTAAACTAATAGAGAAGTTGATCTTTAAAAAATTCACATGTGAAAATCATAAACTTCATGAACAAAATGATACCGAGCAAGATGGCAGAAGTTTACAGCAGCAAGTTGGCTCTGTTATGCAAGAATAGGTTGTCAATACAGTTCAAAGTATTATTCAATTGATAATACAATGAAATTTGAATGGTATTCAAACATTCAAAGTAGACACACCATATTAATCCATTAAGAATTTCAAAGCCAGGACATGACTCAACAACATGTTCATTTCTGAAGTACAAACTCAAAGCATTGCATTAGCTATCTAAATAGATCATCTAGACGGGCTGTCCTTTAATCTATCTTGTTTCTGTTTCCTCTATCTTTTCCTAATTGCACTGATCAAGTGAATTATCTATTTTACATTGCATTACAAAATTAGACACCCCAGGTTAATCCTCTACAGATTGAAGTAGCAAGTTGTAAACACTATCCGTAAAATTTCCTATTTAACCATCAGAACTTAAGACAATTTACACCAAACAAAGACAAATAAAGCTTTCAACCTTGATCATGAAATACAAAAATACTGCCACCCAAATCAAAAACACAGCAAGAGAAACCCTAATCCTCCATTTTTATACAAGGAGAAGCAAACAGGTAAAATAAAGATCAAGCCTTTGCATGGTTTCCCAGCGTAATCTTTCAATTTCCAAGAAAATAACAAAAACGCACTCGAACAATAAAAGCTAAATTCTTTGACATCAAGAAAAATTAAGAGAAAGAAAATCGAGTCTTTATAATCTATAGCTTCCCCCCGAAAAACAATAGAAACCCACCTAAACAAGAACAAAAAACATTCCAAATTATAGAATTTCCTCAAAAACCAAACAAAGATTAAAGAATAGGAAAAGGAAAAAATACCCGATGAAGAAGGGTTATCATCAGTACTTCTCTTTCTCTTTCCCATAATGCTATTCAAAACAGAAACTAGATGGTGGCAAGTGTGCAATGTGAGATTAATGGTCAAGAATTTTGCAACCAATTTTTATTATATATGTTTCTTTAAAAAGATTAAACCTTTTTTTTTCAATTATTTTAGTTGGGCGGTGGTGATTAATGGTCAAGAGTGCAATTGCTATGTAAATTATGCACTATATCTATAGTCATGGAGAGAGCTCTATGTAAGCGGTGGCGGTTTTCAGGTAAAGAAAGAAACGGAAATACATATAGAAATTCAGTTCATGATGTTTTGGGTAACAAATGGTTGCTCCTTCTATTTTTAGTTGGTTTCTACACTAAATGAAAATTGTAAAAATGAGAATATAATTTCATTAGGTCGGTGTTATTAGTAAAATAAATATAAATAATATAGCAAAAGGGTTATTGCTTTATTGACATAAAATATCTCTATATTCTGCGTTTTTCTATTTAAACGCATTTTATCAAACGTGGTACTCGCATTTTAAATTTTTCATTATATAACTCAATGCCGTTTTTAGACATTTTCCGCTAAAATTATTTCGTTTTGACTGTTTTGAATGACAAAAAATGATATCGGATGAGACTTTTAGGTCTTAAATGTTGAAAAATGGAAATTTGGGCTTTTTATGCCAAAAATGAAAAATTAGGATGTAGCCTGCCACATTTTAAAAAATATGTTTAAATTGAAAAAAACGCTAAAAATGAGAATATTTAATGACAATAACTCTATAAATATTTCCTCAAAAAAAAAACTCTATAAATAAAAGCAATAAGACATAATAATATGTTAAAATAACAAAAATTAAAAATTATAATATTACGAACAAACAATATAAATTAAAAAAAACTTTAGTCTCGGGTTTTGTTGAAAACTACTCAATTTTTTTAGAATAATACCAGATATATGGATACATAAGTTTTTTTTGGGTCAAGACTTTCAAAATTATACTTATTGCAATAGCATGTGATCTACTAAAAAAGTTTGCAACCCCTACGTGATTTAAATCAATTTATTTTAAAATCGTATCCTTTCCTTTCACTTGTGTGATCATCGTTTTTCCTTTCTCTCCTCAAATTTAGTTTAGAAAACTCTTAAATCTGATAACTAGAAAGATAAGCGGCTGTCGAAAGGCAGATTGTCGATGGTGATGAACTGCGACGGTCGCGTACAATTGTGGGTCGAGAAGATGACGAGACCATGATTAGGTAGAATGGCACTGATAAGAAATATTATTTCATCTTTTTCAATTTAATTTATATTTTCTTATTCATCTTTTATTTGGTGGTTTTTGTATTAAGTTTTGTAAGGAAAAGTTTAGTTTGAACGTGAACAATATGATTTTTTTTCTATTACATAGCCGAGGAAGAAATTTTCTTATACTGGTTGTTTCAACCAAAGTGTCCATGCTAAAGTAACTTAGTGCATAGAGTGAAAAAAAAGACCCATTTTAATTTCAGCAACAAATTAGAAACAAGGGATACTGCCAAAGAATTGATTGATGATGCTGTAATTTTCTGATACTACTGCTATTATTTTTCTGGTGGAGGACGAAGTGGAAGACAACGACATGTTTTTCTGCCTAAGAAATTGTTATTTGTTATGAATGGAATTGCAGGATATATAGTGTAAAGCCAATGGCTTTATAGTATATGTATACACAATTTTCAGCTTTAATTTTTTTTCTCATTGTAAACTACTCGTCTCCGTCTCATAATTGATTATTTTTGGTGGCATTGTCATTATTTCAAATTGTCAATTGTATTGAATCTATATTTTAATGTATGAAAAAATTATTGAATTATTAATTTATTTACTTTTCTGAAATGTCTATGAAACTGGTTCTATACAATATGTATACTAATAATATATGCATGATATATCAATATTATATTTTGTGTACATATATACTTTGTGAATTTAGTTTAATTTTAAAATAATATTTTTAATATATTTTTTGTATACTTTTGATATTTAATGGTACATTTAAGATATGCTTTGGATATAAATTAAATTAGCCACACATATTAATATAACAAACAAATTGTATAAATTAATTTTGTTATACTTAATTTAGATATACAATTCATATACTATATTTTTTTTGTATATTTTTGGTATTTATTAACACATTTTTTATATAAATTACTTTTAAGCATATCAAATAAATATAATTGCTTATTGTTTTTAAAAAAATTATTCGTATATGTTTAGTTTACTTTTAACATATATTGTTTGTATACTTTAAGTACACTTTTTATATGAATTGTTTATATATTTTTAGTACACTTTTAATATACATTATTCGTATATTTTTAGTATATTTTTAATATACATTGTTCGTATTTTTAGTATACCTTTTTTTATAATTACTTTTGGTATACTTTTAATATGCATTGCTCGTATAATTTTAGTATACATTGTCCGTATATTTTTAGTACACTTTTAATACACATTGTTTGTATGATTTTAGTACACTTTTAATATACATCGTTCGTATACTTTTAATATACTTTTAATATACATTTTTCTGATACTTTTAGTATACATTTTTCTTATACTTTGACTATACTGTTTATATACATTGCTAGTATACTTTTAAAATATTTTGAACATACATTTTTCATATACTTTTAGTATACCTTTAATATACTTTTAACATATACACTTTTAACAAAATTGATCCTAAACAAAGAATGTAGTTCAAACAGTAATAAACATACATATAAACATACACATTTATATCTTAAGAAAATGGAAAAATCCAAGGGAGTGGTCACAAATAAGCAACTTGAACAAATGGAAGGGTTGCAATATCAAAAGAACCCAACAAAATCTATAAGATGATTCTTGAAACATCAATAGATGTCTAAATGTCTATTGCTGGTAAACCTTACCACTATAACAGAAAATTACGACTAAAAGAACTCTAACATTTGGTGGATTGTCAATGTGGTCTTCTTTAATTTGCTCAGCTTCCCTCATCCAACCATGAAATTTTACAGGTTCTCAGGTGGGAGAGTCGGCTATGTGTCAGAAAAGTCACAAAACCAACAAATGACTGTATTTATAAATTAAATGAAGAATTAGATGGCTATACTTGTAAACCAGCAAATATTTGTGTTTTCCATCCTGTCCATTTCTTTAAACTATTTATAGTACAAAAATATATAACCAAATGAATGAAAACACCCTCTGGTGAATATATAAATCAGATAACTACCTCTCAAGCATTTTAACAAACATGTTAATTATTAAAAAATATAACCATACAAAACAAAACCAAGTCATTATCCAGATAAACATATGACGGTGATAAAATTAAATCTAAAACTAATTTTAGAAAGAAGCTTTGATTACTTGATTAATTAATGAAGACAAAGCTTTCTAAATTTGTATTAATTTTTCTAAATTTGAATCGTAATCTAACTGCTAGGAAGCAGTTTTTTCATTCATTCTTGCGCAATCAACAAGCATCCTTTATTGTTCATCCATCGCTTCTTCCTCCGTCGTCTGGGAAGTAGAGAACTTTTTGAAAACAAATTCTCCAATTAGAACCTCAAGTCAAAAGCTACGTATTTCTATAAACTTTAAGTTTCAATATGCGTTTTGTAATTATATAACTTTAGTAATTATTGCTTGTAAAAAAAGAAAAACGTTTGTATTTTTGTAATTACTTTAAAAAAAAAACATGTGCTGTGTATAATTTCTTCTTTATTATTTTGCTTTTTTTTAATCAAACAAATTGTTTTACTAAAACTCAAGAGCCGAAGCAATATATTTGGTAATACAAAGTCAAATATGATTACGAACATCCTCCATAATCACAGTTTCTTCCGGAATATATAAAATCCATTTAGAAACAGAATGAGCGGTTTTGTTGTTACCTCGAGGAGTAAAAACAAATATAACAAAATTAAAGCGGGAAACTGATCCGGAAATATCGTCGATAACTAGACCTTGATAAGTGGGTTCAGATTTACCTTTCTGAAGCAACGGAATTACTGAGAGAGAGTCATTTTCCATGACCACTTCAAAAAAACCGCAACTCCAACGCAATGCATAGCCCGAAGTAAATAGCAACGCTTTTTCCAATTGCAACACTCAAATGAGCTGACACCTTCTTACCTGCTGAAGCCAAAATCTGACCATCGACATTTCTGATAATAATGCCCAGACCTGCTACCGCTGCTCCCGTATCAGAAGCAAAATCAGTATTAATTTTCACCAAGTTTCCTTCTAGAGCTGACCGGCCTGATCTGCCTGTATCCTGCACTAACCCCGCCTTTGTTTTCCGCCTCGGTCTGATCCTGAATAGCCCTACACCGAGCCAGCACCTCTGCAGCTGTCTCAACCTTGCCTTGGAATAGAAAAACATTCTGAGAAGCCCAAATTTGCCATAAAAATTATGACAGCAAAATCCTGACGGTTGAGCCGCTTATACATCAAGTCAATCCAAGAGCCAATATTTCCTAGTTGTCCTTCTACTTCATTTTTCTTTCTTTCTTTCCTTCACTTTCTATATGGGTTTTTTTTCCACAAATAAATCTCCAGTCCTTTTTTTGTTATTTATGATCTCTGCATTTCAAGATCATTTTTCTGTCCACAAATAAATGTCTACAAATTGATTTCTTTTTCTTTTTGTTTCTTTTTATTTCTCTTACATCTTATTTATTGTTTGTTTTCAAAAAAACAATTTATGTTGTTTCAGGGTGAATCTTCATTCATCATTTTCTATACAATTGATTTTTAAAATATCTACATGTTTCATTTAATAAATAGTTGTTTCAAGAAATTTTATATATATCATTAAAAAATAAGAGGGGAACTTTTCTAACAGGAAACGAGTCCAAGTCACCAAATCTGTTTGGCCTAATCACTCAAAAATCCTCATCATTTTTGCAAATATATTTCGACGTAGAAATTTCTCCAATTTTATCCTAATTTTCCCTTTTATGTTTCAATTGTACCTTAAAACATTAAATTAATCTCTTTTCATTTAAAAAATATTTAAAATAATCCTCAATTTTTAGCCTAAAATCATACCCCAATATTATTAATAATATAAAAAATAAAAAATTATTTTAAATTTTATAAGTGAAAAAAGATCAATTTAATATTTTGAAATATAATTAAAATATAAAAGAACGAATTAGGATAAAAAAGATGATGAGATTTTAAATGATTAAGTCAATCTATTTCATCACTTTCCTCCCATCTCTAAGTTTGTCTGCTTTCAAGTGTTCGTTTGTCTAATTCTTATATCATTACTCACTTTACAAGCATCAATTATCATTTAACAAACGTTACTTTAGTTACTACAATTACAGGATCAAGCTTTAAAGCCAATAAACTATGGCCTCATTTGATTTGTTTAATAGCAATTTCCTAAAAATTAATTTTTTGAAAAATATAATTTTTATAAAGTTAACTTTATAGAAAATTTGATAAATGTTATTTGTTTTAATTTTTACTTCTCAAAAAATACGAAATTGATTTAATATAATATATTATAATTTTAATTAAAAGACAAAAATGTCTTTTGATAATTTTTATATTGTTAAATAAATAATTATTGTCTTTTTTAAATAGAGCATAAATATTTTAATTACCGCTTATTAATTCGTATCTTACGATTCAAGTACTATTTAAGAGAGTTTTCAAATATTAAAATTAAAAAATTAAAATTTATAGTTTAATTTTACATAATATAAAAATTGTCGATAAGAATATTGAATAAATTGAATCAAGTAAAAAAAAATTGCTACTTCCTGAGAGATACAACTTCTCTAGCTTATTTACCTCTAACCAAGCGAGGCTTATAATTCAAATAGCATAAGACTCGGCAAACAGTAGATTGTGAGTTCAATTTTTTCACATACGTTCACTCTTCAATAATTAAAAGAAGTGTCTAAGTTGGAAGAAAACCTTACATATTATTGCGTTATACTAAAATGAATTTTTAAAAAGTACTTTTTTTATAAAAATCATTTTCTTGAGTGATGGTCGTAGTTATTTTAATACATTCTTTTAAGCAATCTCAAATATTCTATTTATGAAAATTATATTCTTAGATAATTATTTTTATAAAATAATTAAAATAAATAAAAATAAATAAAAATAAATACTCCGTGTAGGATCATATCACATATATCAATAAAAAAAACTTATAGATTACAATTGGGATAATATTAAATAAATTTATAAAATATACATGTTTTCTTAATTTAATTATGAATTTTAAAACGTTTGAATTGTGTGCAGATTTTTTTTTCAATTCGGTGAATTAGAGTTTAACCGTATAAAAATAAATGAGCTGAAAAATACCATAATTTACATCCATAATTTACATCTATACTATATATAAAAGCACGGATGCGGGGAGGGGAGGGGGGGGGGGGGGGACAGGCACATTTACGTTAATGTCCTTTTCACTTATAAAATTTTATTATTAATTAAAAATTATTAAGATAATCATTAAAGTTAGAGTACTAATTAAAATAAACTACTATGTTAAGATAAGTTAGAGTACTAACTAAAATAAATTACTATGTTGAGATAATTGTCTATAGTACTAATTAAAATAAACTATTTTAACTATTTAATGATTACTATTTTAATTATTTTTTAATCGTATAATATTCTAAATAAGATAAACTATTTCAATAAACTACTATTTTAATTTTTACTTTATATTTTCTATTAAAATTTTCTATAATTATAAAATTTGAGTACCAATTAAAATTTTAAATATTTAATAAGATAAACTATTTCAAATTAATTATTATTTTAAGTTTTATTTAATAATTTAACGAGTCACGTGTGAAACACGTAAAGTGACACTTGTAAAATAAAAGTCCATATTATTTTGCATGTAATGTGTAGATTCCGTTGTAAGTCCATCACAATGGTACGAAAGTTAAGCAGCTGCGCTACATTGTCCAATTTAGCTGGATTAGGGGTGAGCAAGAACCGAACCAAACCGAAAAACCGAACCGAACCGAACCGAATTTTGATGTTTGGTTCGGTTTTTCGGTGAAAACGGTTTGGTTCGGTTTCTACTCTAGGTAAAGTTTGGTGTTCGGTGTTCGGTTTGGTTTGGGTGTTTTGAAAACCGAACCGACCGAAAAACCGAATTAACCGAACTTTAATATAAAATATATATATTTTTTAAAAATAATATACATATATACTTATATTTATTTGTTTTTTGTATTTATATCTTAATTATTGTTGATATATAAGTTAATAATTGTTATTTAAACATATATGGAAGTTTATTATACTCTAATTATTTATTATTTCAATTAATTTTAATATAAAAAATTTTAAAAAAATAAAAAGTGGTGAAATTCGGTTTTAACCGAACCGAACCGTACCGAACCGAAATTTTCGGTTTGATTCGGTTCGGTTTTTTCACCTCCAAACTAAAAGTTCGGTTCGGTTCGGTTTGGGAATTTTCCAAACCGAAAACCGAAAAAACCGAAAAATTTCCAACCGAACCGAACCGAACCGACCGATGCTCACCCCTAAGCTGGATGGTCCTGATCTTGCCACGCAGATAATTAGCATGGGCCAACTTAAGCCGAAGATGAAAATGAAACTCCAGCAATCATAAGAGTTAAAACATAAAAAATGAAAAACAAAATAATAAAAAAAAGTTAAAGAGAAAAGTCTGATTCCAGAAACAAAGAATGCGTCTAAAATACGCTCTTTAGATAATATATTTTTATTTTTGATGTCAGTAATAGTTATCCTTCAAATATAATAAATGCCACCTCATCTTTTTCCTTAAAATTTTCAATACTATGAATCTAATGATAAAGTAAAAGATAACAAAAAAAGTTCAATTGGAATAAAATAAAGATGCTTTTTTCTTTTCTTTTATATACATAAATGACATTAATAAATCCTATTATTCTGTTTGATTTTTTTTCCTTTGGGAAAATGATTTATTAGTATAAAATGTGCGTGTACTTGTTTATTTAGCATAATTCATGTTTTGTTGTTGGATGCTTGAAATTTCCGTTGCTTGATGAAAGATAATCAATTGAATAATGACAAATATCTCCTTCTCTTTTGTTTCTTTCGATTGTAAGTATGGTGTTCCCATTCGGTCCGTCGGTGCGGTTAAAATCGACTCAAAAAATTCTACAATTGAACTAATTGATCGATCAAATGTTCAAAATTGAACCTACTGAACATTAAACATTAACTAAAACCAAAACAACTGAAAATTAAAAATAAAAATAAAACTGAACAGAATCAAATAAGTTGGTAATTGGATCGATTTGGTTATAATCGATAAAAATACAATAAAAAATTTATTAAAATAAAAAATAAAACATATTTGGTTTATTCGATCACTTCAATTAATTTAAATAATCTAAACCTAAAATTGAACAAATAACCGATTAAAACCATAAAGTGAACTAACCAAATTTTTTTAATTTATCACCGAACCGCAAACAAAAATCATTAGTTCGGTGGGTTAATTCAACCGGTCAAATATTTAGTTTAAATGCACCAAAAATCACCAACTTTCGCGTGTTTTTAGTATTGAATATAATTTTTTAATTTTGGCATATTTAACATAATTTTTTTAATTTTTTGCAATTAAGACCACATATGTTTTCCTTTGAAAAATAGTGTTTTTCTACATTTAAAACGGCGTCGTTTTAATGTAAAACGGTGTTGATGTCTTTAAATGCAAATTTTTAAAAGTTTATGTATTTTTTGCCAAAAGATTATGTTAAATACTAAAAACACGCAAAACTTAGTGATTTTTTGTGCATTTAAGCCCAAATATTTTGCTCACTACTATATGTATAATAGTGACGAACAAGCACGTAGAATCTCTTTTAGTGGAATTCCTTTAATTGATTCTTTTTGTGTTTACAAATTACACCACCTAACAATTTAAAATATATGTATGTTAATTTTCTTCAAATAAAACAACTCATGTTGAATTTTAATGTCAAATATATTTTTCTCATTTATTGAGAAAAAAAATGAGAGTTCAATGATATTAATTCAAAGTTCAAACTAAAAATGCCTTCTTAATAATTATTATTTTATCAAGCATCTTAAATTTTGTACATGATTCCACACTCACCAACTTTTAGGTTAAAAAAATTTCTAACATTAAATTTTATATATATATGCTAATATTTATTTGATGAATTAGAATATTAAGTTAATATATCTAGTGTAGTAACAAACTTTTCATACTTTATAAAATTTATCCATTATATAATGCATGATTTTTATGCACCCGTTTTAAATGAACGATTTTGAGCCGAGAATACATACATTTGAAAGTTAAAAAAAATGTTATTTGGTATTAGTTGTTATCATAATTAGTTTGGTAAATAATGTTCATGTTCATTTCATGTCTCAAAATATTGGAGACTAATGGGGCCAGCTCAACAAATTATAGACATTCTTTATAATTTCATAATGCGAATGTGAAAATTGTTAAATTTAATATATGTATGAATCACACTAGCTTTACTATTATAATCATTCATTCATTCATAATTTAACAACAAATTAAGTTTGCAATATAAACCCATCTTTCTCATAAACTTCATTTCAAAAAACTTGTGTATATATATTAGTGTTTTCCAACGTAAAATTAGCAACCTTATATTATAGTATATATATTAGTGTTTTCCAACGTAAAATTAGCATGTATTTTGACTTATTAAAACATAAAATTTAATGGATGATTTAACCAAATATTAAAATACATATTATATTTATAAATCATGTTAAATGATTGTGATACAATTTACATTTAACCTTAAAAACATGAAGCAACTAGCTATAATCCAAATAATAAAAACACTAGATAGTAATTTTATTAGGTTGTGGGGTTCTATTTTTCCCATAGACGATATGCTTTTACCGTTATTAAAAAAACCTTAAGAAAATGAATTGTTATTATTAGGTTTAAGCATTTTTTAAATTCAAACTTTTGCATCTTTTTATCAATTATATATAACCAAATTTTTTAGTTTTTACAATTATGCCCAATTTTTTTTTTTTTTTTGTAATTATGACCAAAACTTTTAATTTTATTTTTTAAATTCATACCTTTTAATTTTTTTATCAATTGTGATCAAACGTTTATATTAACTCATTTTAAAAGTTAGATTATTTTTTTAAAATTCGATTATAATAGATAAAAAATGTAAAGGTTTAAATTTTAAAATGAAATTCAAAGTTTTGATTATAATTCCAATTTTATTTTAAATTAAACATAATTATAAAAATTAAAAATTTAGTCGTAATTGATAAAAGAATACAAAGATTTAGAGTTGTAAAATAATTATATCTTTTGTTTTTGAATTTTTCGAAAGAGCCTTATTATTATTATTATATAGGATACACCACTTATATGAATCTATGTATTGAAAAAAATGTAAGAGATAGATAACACCGACAAGTAGATTATCCCATTGAAGTTTATCCTCTTGCAAAATGCAGATGTAAGATAACAATATTTATCAAAAGATATAACCTAAGTAGCACGGAAACGGAAACGGGAAACGGAAACGATACGAAACGGACACGGAAAAACGAAAGTTTTTCAAAATAAAGGACACGAAACGTGGGGGAAACGTGTAAATAATAAAAATTTAGGGATATATTTATAAAAATATTATTTAAATATTTATGATAATTAACAAAATAATTCAATTTAATGTACTAAATATTTAAAATTTTATAAATATATAAAAAATATAATACAATTCAACACAAATAAGTATATTTGTTATATTGTGGGCAATGCGAATGTAAAATTTATGGATAACTAGTTAGATTTTTTTATTTGTGGGTAATAATTTTAAATTTTTTACAAATTTTAATTTTTATTATTTACAGAAACTGCCCGAAACGTTTCGTACGGGTGTCCAAGAGTTTCCGGTTTCCGAAACGTTTCCGAAACGGGAAACGCAACTTTATCGAAGTTTCCGTGCTTCTTAGGATATAACCAATCTCTTTATTTAATTCTTTTAAACATCGTCATTTAAATTAATAATTTGTTTTTAAAACAAATCTTTATTCAAAACCAAAGAAAAATGTTGTTAAAGTTTTGACTAGTTGAATTTGTCTCCATTGTTTAACAACACACAGTACTTAATTCAATCAAATTCACTAATTTCATTTTGTTGTTCATAAGACTCATTCATCAAAAGTCTAATTATTAATTATTCGAATATCCATTTCAATAAATAGTAAAATCATTTTAAACAAATAAAATCCCATTCACCAAATAACTGAAAAACAAAAATATTATAATTCATTTAGAACAACTCAGTTAAAACTAATTCCCAAATTTAGCCCACATAAATTTGTATGTTTTTCAATTTCCATAAAAAGAAAATTCAATTCAAAACCCAACAAAATATTTACCAAGTTTAAGTTGAGGAAAATGAAAATTAGAGGTTTATATTAATTAAATCTAGAAAACTAATACAGTAATTAAAAAAGGATAAGAATAAAGAAGAAAAGAGTTAAATTTAGACAATTTGTATTTGTACAGCTTACAACTTATTAAAATCTGTCACTCGCTCCCTAATAATAACATAACACCACCGCTTCCCTTTGTGTATATTTGACGTTACAAATAATTCTATATAAACACAAACTTGTCATCTTTTTCACACATTCACTCTCGTTTCTTCAATTATTTTTGGTGGGTTTTTTGTTTTATAAAATGGGTGCAGTTTTGTTGCCGGATCTTGGGACCGAGATTTTGATTCCGGTGTGTGCAATTATAGGAATTGGGTTCTCTTTGCTTCAATGGCTACTTGTCTCTAAGGTCAAGTTGGTTGCTGACAATGGCAGAGATACTCATAAGAATGGCTATAATGATTCTCTAATAGAAGAAGAAGAAGGTGTTAATGATCATAATGTTGTTGCTAAGTGTGCTGAAATTCAAACCGCCATCTCTGAAGGTAAAAAGAATAATTTTTTATCTGTATGTATGAATTTTTTAAAAATAAATAAAATATAGACATGTTCATATGCATGTGCATAGTGTATACATATTATATTTTATGTATGTGGGCATGTATTTAGACTTTGTTCTTGAAAGATTAGATCTTTGTTTGATTGTTTGATATGGGGATATTTTGGATGATTTGTCTGTTATTAGTAAAAAAGGCTGATGCTTTATTTTATCTTGTTTTTCCTATATTTGTGGATTGTTTCGTTTTTTTTATTTGCCATGTTTAGATTCTGAGTTTCCCAGTGTTTTGTTCATGAATTCATTGGTTGATATAGCTGGAACTTATAACATCCATCCGTTGAAAAGGTTTTTTTAACTAAAATTAGACAGCTTGTGTGCTCAAGTAGTTAAAGAAGAATGGTTACTAGTTTTGAAATCTGAGTCCTCTGAATGAATAATTTGCGGTTGATATATAATTGAATGCTTCATGTGATGCTCTCTAAGATCTGTTGTTCAAGTTCTTATGCTGCCCAAAATTGGTTCGGCTCAGCTCGCTGTGAAAGCTGTCCCTTTTACAGCTTTCATGGAAAATATGCTTAGATCTGGGAAGTCATGTCCTCTTCTGGGATTTGATGGAGTTACCATAAACTACAATTGCTCTGCGTTTTTCAAGCCATATTTAATGTTTCCTCAAAATCTAAATTCTATGGTTTGAGTTATTAATTTTCTAGTGCATAGACAAAAATAACAGAAGTTTGTGTAATTTGACCATGGTATTTTAATTCTATGTTTTCGCCTGTGTGTTGTGTTGAAGATCTTCGAGCATTGTTGATGGAATCACTTTTTTCTACATGCTAATTTGGTTTGTGGATGTTACAGGAGCAACCTCTTTCCTTTTTACTGAATATCAGTATGTCGGAATTTTCATGGTTGCTTTTGCAATCCTTATTTTCGTATTCCTTGGCTCTGTTGAGGGATTCAGCACCAAGTCTCAGCCTTGTACCTACGACCAATTGAAGATGTGCAAGCCTGCTCTGGCAACTGCTGCCTTCAGCACTATATCATTTGTGCTTGGTGCTATCACTTCTGTTGTTTCTGGCTTCCTTGGGATGAAAATTGCTACATATGCAAATGCTAGAACAACTCTTGAGGCAAGAAAAGGAGTCGGGAAGGCTTTTATTGTTGCATTTAGATCTGGTGCTGTCATGGGTTTTCTCCTTGCTGCAAATGGCCTTTTGGTACTGTACATTACCATCAATCTCTTTAAGCTGTACTATGGTGATGATTGGGCTGGACTTTTCGAGGCTATAACTGGTTATGGTCTTGGAGGATCTTCCATGGCCCTCTTTGGCAGAGTTGGTGGAGGTATCTACACTAAAGCTGCTGATGTTGGTGCTGATCTTGTTGGCAAGGTCGAAAAGAACATCCCTGAGGACGACCCAAGAAATCCAGCTGTAAGAAATTCCCTTACTCAGAGATTATTCAATTTATTACGAGTCACACTTCTTTTTTGTTGATTTGTTTATAAGCTATTTCCTGTTTTCAGGTCATTGCTGATAATGTTGGTGACAATGTTGGCGATATAGCTGGTATGGGATCTGACCTTTTTGGCTCATACGCAGAATCTTCTTGTGCTGCTCTAGTTGTCGCGTCCATATCGTCTTTTGGAATTAATCACGAGTTCACACCGATGCTATATCCTCTTATCATTAGCTCTGTGGGTATCATCGTTTGCTTGCTGACCACCTTATTTGCAACTGATTTCTTTGAGATCAAGGCTGTAGACCAAATTGAGCCTGCTTTGAAGAGGCAGCTCATCATCTCAACTGTATTTATGACTATTGGAATTGCCATTGTTAGTTGGATTGCTCTTCCATCTTCGTTCACCATCTTCAATTTCGGGACTCAGAAAGATGTCAAGAATTGGTAAGGACTTTCACGGTTTTCCATTTGAGTGTAGTTTACTCTGCAATGACTAATACTAAAGTAAAGGAGTTTTTTTTATCTGTGAATTATTGATTGAATATGTTGGTCTTTTTAACTGTTTATACAGGCAACTTTTCTTGTGTGTTGCTGTCGGTCTATGGGCTGGACTTATTATTGGATTTGTAACCGAGTATTACACTAGCAACGCATACAGGTCAGTAGCCAAAGTGTTTATGTTGCTTGTTATTTCTCCTTATTAGCCATTAATTTTAACAGCCTTGCATTAATTTTCAGCCCTGTTCAAGATGTTGCCGATTCATGCCGAACTGGAGCTGCCACTAATGTTATTTTTGGGCTTGCATTGGGATATAAATCCGTAATTATTCCCATTTTCGCCATTGCAGCTAGCATTTTTGTTAGTTTTAGCTTTGCTGCTATGTATGGTATTGCAGTAGCAGCCCTTGGAATGCTGAGTACCATTGCCACTGGGTTGGCTATTGATGCATATGGTCCCATTAGTGACAATGCTGGAGGTATTGCTGAGATGGCAGGTATGAGCCACAGAATTCGAGAGAGGACTGACGCTCTTGATGCTGCAGGAAACACCACTGCTGCTATCGGCAAGGTTTGTTTCTTTTATAATTAGTGTGAAATACGTATAACTTTTGCTTTAGTTGCTTTGCAGCATTTGTGTCCGTGCATTCCAACTCTTCTTTTATTGGACATAGGCTTGAATCCTGTTGAAACTTTATAGTCTTTTAGAAATATGATTTAGTCCACATCAGAAATCAAGGAATGTGTATCCTTTCTTATTGATTAATCTTGTCTTAAGTTTTATTAAAATTTATCTTGTGTGCTATGCCTTTCAGGGTTTTGCCATTGGATCTGCAGCTCTTGTTTCCCTAGCCCTCTTTGGCGCCTTTGTTAGCCGAGCTTCCATTTCAACAGTAGATGTGCTAACACCAAAAGTTTTTATTGGTTTGATTGTGGGTGCAATGCTTCCTTACTGGTTTTCTGCCATGACAATGAAGAGTGTGGGAAGTGCAGCTTTGAAGATGGTGGAGGAAGTCCGGAGGCAATTCAATACAATCCCCGGGTTGATGGAGGGTACTGCCAAGCCTGACTATGCTACATGTGTTAAGATTTCCACCGACGCTTCCATCAAAGAGATGATCCCACCCGGTGCACTTGTCATGCTCACTCCTCTCATTGTTGGAATCTTTTTCGGTGTTGAAACTCTCTCCGGTGTTCTAGCTGGTTCACTCGTATCAGGCGTACAGGTATGAGAAGCACTTCCCAAATATTTATGTCCTTATTTATTTGAATTCATAGCAATGCAATAGTTTCATTGCGTAGCTACTTGTGTCTTGAGCTATTATTTCTGTTGTCTTCAATCTGCAGGTTGCCATCTCTGCATCCAACACTGGCGGTGCTTGGGATAATGCCAAGAAGTATATTGAGGTAGACGATCAGTTAAAATTTGAAAGAAATATCATTCCGATCCACAAACTTTTTAAATTAATCAGGTCGAACAGATCCAATTGAAATAGAATAATTAGAAACTTTAAATCCATTTGATATGAAATTATTAACTTTTGGGTTTGTTTGATCTTAATGGATGAATTGGACCTAATTGATCCGGCCACGATCGTTATTCCTTTAAAATTTTATAAGTGCTTAACTATAAGAATAGTGATTACATTAATAGCTCTAGATTTGGTATCAACTGATTGAATTATGTTCGTTGGATGATAGGCTGGTGCATCAGAGCATGCAAGAACTCTTGGTCCTAAAGGATCAGATCCCCACAAGGCAGCTGTTATAGGTGACACCATTGGTGACCCATTGAAGGACACATCTGGACCATCACTTAACATCTTGATCAAGCTTATGGCAGTCGAGTCGCTTGTGTTTGCACCATTTTTCGCTACGCATGGAGGTATACTTTTCAAGATATTTTAAGTGGGGACAGTACTAGCAACATAAAAGAATCTCCACCCAGTTCAATGCTACTGGTTCTTCACATCCTTATTTTTTTTTTAATTTGATGTTATAGTATATATAGATTGTAGTTTGAGTTGACTCTTGAATCCCTTATTAAAAGGGTTTTATTACAGCAACAATCATAACAATGAAAATGGTTAATTTGATGAAGAGTTTTATCTTTCTCTAGTCAGAGTTTGTCAACTTTCAATCTCCAAGCTGTTGTGTTGGTGCTAATTTCATTACAACAAAGTTAGCATTATGAATTTTCATGTCAATTGGATCCCAGATTGAAACTAGAATTGTGGTAAGAGAAATTAGTTCAAATGCGAATAAAATCTGATCATGAACGACAGTCCTGATTAGGGGTGTAAATGAACCGAACCGAGCCGAGTTTTGAAGTGTTCATGTTCGGCTCATTTAGCGAACAAGGTGTTCATGTTCGGTCGAGCTTTGAACATAGTGTTCATGTTCGATTCGTTTAGATTTTATAGTGTTCATGTTCGGTTCGTGTTCAGCTCGTGTTCGTTCCGCTAAATGAACAAATTCGCGAACAAGCTCACGAACGAGCTTGATAAATACGAAACGAGCTCGTTCACAAACAAGCTCGCGAACGAGCTCGATAAGTACTAAACGAGATTGTTCACGAGCTTGCTCGTTTAGCGGATAAAGGAACGAACACGATCTGCTAAACGAACAAACACGAATATAATTAGCTAAATAAATTAAAAACAATCTAATTGATCTCGTTCACGAATATGAGATGAATAAATTAGAAACATAATTATATAAATTAATTTAAATATGAATTAGTTCGCATACACCTAATCGAGTTTCTAAACGAGCTTGTTCATGAACTATATACGAGCTCGTTCACGAACTTGTTCACAAACTCTTAATCGAGTTCGTTCACGAACTCTTATTCGAGTTGTTCGTGAACTTAAACGAGCCGAACACCACTATGTTCATGTTCGGCTCGTTTATATTAACGAACATAAAATCAAGCTCGAACTCGGTTCGTTTAGAATACGAACGAACATAAACCGAGCACCGAGCTACTCGCGAACGGCTCGGTTCGTTTACACCCCTAGTCCTGATCCTCAATGGTATAGAATAATTATTTAAGACAATGGTTGAGCCACTTTGTGCAACAAATTAATGAGTTACTCGTAATTATAGAAAATTTATTTTAGATTGTTTCAGAATATAGAAAATATTTTTATTTTAGATTGTTTCAGAATATAGAAAATTTTCCAATTACAGTCGACCATCTAATAATTAATACAAATGGTGGATTAAAAATTTATTAATTATTAGAATTATTAATTTATTAAATATTAAATAAGACGTAATATTGAAATTGGTTCCCTAAAATTTTATTAATTATTAAAATTATTAATTTATTGAGTATTAATTATTAGAAGATCAACTGTATAGTTATAATTTAAATGCTCGTATTTAGGTGGAGATAACCATGGTTCACAATCCGATAGTTCCGGTTTACAACTGCCGGTTCATAGTTTAAGAAATATTGTAATCGGCTCTGAATCGCCCCTCGAACGGTTCTAGAATTATTTGGGATTGGGCGGTTTCGGTGTTGGTGTCAGTTCTAGCCGGTTTGAAAAAAAGAAGAAAATATATTTTTAAAAATTAAATTTAGTTATTTAAAATAATGTTAAATTTAAATATAAAATTAAGATAAGTGATTATTTATACATTAAACTAAAAAAGTCATTTAACTTATCATAAATTTTGATAATTAATTAATTATATATTGGATTTGTAAATGTTGAATTATTAGTATTTAACAAGGTTTAAATCCAGTAAAATATTGAATGTTTACGATTTATATTACTTATAGTCAAACCTTTAAAAATTAACAGTATTTGCCTTTCTTAGTATATTCGGTATAGGCAAAAGGTACAAAAAAACCCTCGTAGTTTTTACAAAAGTACAGATCAATCCTTTTACTTTTTTAGGGTATAATTAACCCCTTTTTGTTCTCAAATAATGCAAATAACCCCTTTCATCCAAAACCATTTTCTCGTTAATGGCTGACATGTCTCTTATAATCATATAAGAAAAAAGTTCAAAAATAATTTTAATATTTAAAATATTTACTGAAAATTTGAGGGGGTAAGTGTCCCAAAAGTCAACTAACAGGGTTTATTTGTTCGATTCTTAAAACAACGAGGATTTAATTGTTCAATTTTAAAAACAAAAGGGCTTAATTATGCCCACAAAATAAAAT
The DNA here is from genome assembly GCF_937616625.2 of Mercurialis annua. Taxonomy (NCBI): domain Eukaryota; kingdom Viridiplantae; phylum Streptophyta; class Magnoliopsida; order Malpighiales; family Euphorbiaceae; genus Mercurialis; species Mercurialis annua. The sequence continues at coordinate 66,367,667 of NC_065570.1, forward strand.
AAAAAAAATGATATGTACTTTTAAAAAAATCGAGAATTTTTTGTACCTTCTGCCTTCGGTGTATATATATATATATATATATATATATAACTATGGTGTAACAACAGTTGTGACAGCCACACAAGAGGGGAATGGTAAAGTGTTCCCCTAATGCATCTTGAAAATGATTTTTGGAAGAAGTAAGACAAACATTATGTGTTAGAGATGCATTATGCATTGTCTTAGATAGACAAGTAAGTATAGGAAGTCATTTGTTATCCATTTTCGCTTATTCAATAACATGAAAAATTGGATTCAAAAAATAAAAAAGATTAAAGACTCGTATTTTTCAGCTGTCAAATTGTGTAAAAGAAAAGAGTTTCAATATCACAAAAGAATTTGTCCCTACTTTGAGCTAGTTTGATATGCGAGTTGTAATAGATTTTCAATAATAATTTCAAACATTGCATAATCGATTAATGCTGCTAATAATATAGGAAGAGAACTCCAGTAATAATATTACTTGAATATATAAAAAGTTTGGTACGAAAATGAAGTACAACAAATAAACAAAGGGTTAATGTCAAAAAAAATCACGAACTTTACACATTTTCTCATTTTAATCACGCGGTTTAAATTTTCTTATTTTTATGCACAAACTACCATTTTTTCTCAAATTCATGCACGGTGTTGAGGTGGCACTCATTCATTGGTGTAAAATGACCTCCACCTCAGCAAATTACACCAATAGAGCCGTGACACCTCAACACCGTGCATGAATTTGAGAAAAAGTGGTAGTTCGTGCATGAAAATGAGAAAATTTAAATTTCGTGATTAAAATGAGAAAACATGTAAAATTGGTGAATTTTTATGACATTAACCCATAAACAAATAACAAACTCGATATTCATAAGTTGATAAAAGAAAAACAGACGATATATTTAGTGAAACTACTTGCTATCATTTAAACCGAAAATAATTCTAAAAACTCAATTATATTCACTCTATATTTATATACTATAGTATTTAGTATACTTTTAATTTTCTTTTTTAATAAATTTATCTCTGTCAAAAAAATTATATATTAATAAATGCTTATTTTATTCCACTAATTAAAATAAAGGATAACAATAATTTTTTTCTTAAATTTATCATTAAAAATTTATATGAAGAATTATTTTGATAAAAAAACACACACTAAAAAATATATCTATACTTCTATACTATATATAAAAGCACGGATGGGGGGGAGGGGACATGCAAATTTACTGAATAATCCTTTTCAGTTTAATACTAAATAAAGGTTTTATAGTCATTAACTAATTAGTTATTTAATTAATCACTATTGTAATTAAAATCCTAATTAGAATAGGTAGTTAAATTATCACCAATTTAGTTTTTAGTATGTAAAAGCACGGAGGGGGGGGGGGGGGAACAGGCAAATTTACTGAATAATCCTTTTCAGTTTACTACTAAATAAAGGTTTTATAGTCATTAACTAATTAGTTATTTAATTAATCACTATTGTAATTAAAGTCCTAATTAGAATAGGTAGATAAATTATCACCAATTTAGTTTTTACTATGTAAAAAATAACTAAATTGTCTCCAAATTAGTAGGAATACCTATTTTTTTGTTTAATTGAACTATAAAATTAAAATACTTTATTTGATTTAAATTTCTATTTTATTATTTTTAAAGATATTATTAATAAAATTAAATTAATTATTTAATTATAGTTATTATAAAATCAAAAAAAAAAAAATTCAGTATGTAAAAAAATTACGTTACGAGCCACGTGCATAGCACGTAATACGAAACTAGTATTTAAAAAGGATTGAGGGAGTAGTTGTCTTGATCTATCTTAATTAAACTTAATTAGATATTTTAATTAACAAAGTTAATTTTATATGGTTAATATTCTTTTACATTTAACTTTTTATTAACAAATTAATATATTATATTCTTTTCGTCCATAATTTAATTGCCTTATTAATTTTGTATCTCACAAATTATAAAATTTTCTCATTTTTAAAAATTGATTAAGTAGATAAAATATTTTTATATGAATTAATTTTAATCAATTAAATTAAATTAATTATACCCCAGTTATCAAAAAAATAAAATAAAATAAGTTATTATTTTAATAATTAATATTTAAATGTTAAAATAAGTTATATATGTATTTTATGATTATTTTGAATCGTTATTTGATAAAGTTGCATTGAATGATGAATTAAATTAAATGTTTATATATTTAAGTTAAATAATCATAATTGTGAATGAAGAAAATATATTTTATATTCAATCATTTTAGTTGAGTTAATTAAATTTATAAACTAATTTAGTCAGTTTAATTTTAAATTAGTTTTAATTAAAATTAATAGTAATTCAATTATTTTTATAACAGAAATGTTGAAATACATTTAATCCGTCACTAGAAGTAGTACATTTCTTTCTCATTAAAAGAACATATTTTTCTTTTCTCAAAAAAAAAAGAACATATTTTTCTGGTTTCTAACACGTAAAAAACATTTGGCCAAAAGAAAAACGCAGTAAAAAACATATGTTTGTCATTTGAAAAACAAAGAACATTTCTTTAGCAGTTCTTGCTGATCATCTTATAGACAATTGGGTGTTATAAAATGGTAAATATCTGATCTTTCAGATACCCATTTGTAAGACATTTGTTCAGCTTCAGCTTCAGATTTCTTTTTTTCTTTTTGTCTTCTGTTTCTCTATCTCTCTCTCATTCAACTCTTCCTAATTATGTTCTCCCTATCACCTCTCCACCGCCCACCGCTACTGAAACCTCCTCCCCCTTCCCTCTCTTCTCCGCCGCCGCTTCCTCCTCTTCTCTTCAACCCCAAACACGTCCGTACGCCTCCACACATCAAATCCATCTCCATCACCGCCCCTAAACAAACATCAACAGCACTTGATGAACCGGACCCAGGTAGCATTACCCAAATGCCACCACTCTCCGATTCTCACCTCCTCAATATAGCCATAATCGGGTTTGGAAACTTCGGCCAATTCATAGCAAAAACCCTTGTTTCCCAGGGCCACACTGTCATTGCTTACTCTAAAACTGATCATTCCCATGAAGCTCATTCACTCGGTGTCTCCTTCTTTCTTGACCCTCATGATCTCTGTGAGCAACACCCAGATGTTATATTGTTATGTACTTCAATTCTTTCTACTGAAAAAGTCTTGAAGTCATTGCCTTTACAGAGGTTTAAGAGAAATACTTTGTTTGTTGATGTGTTGTCTGTTAAAGAATTTGCTAAAAAACTCTTCCTTGATGTTTTGCCTAGTGATTTTGATATTCTTTGTACCCATCCTATGTTTGGTCCTGAAAGTGCTAAACTTGGGTGGGATGGTTTTTGTTTTGTGTATGACAAGGTTAGAATTGGTAATGAGGAGTCTAGAGCTACCAGGTGTGAGAATTTTCTTGATATTTTTGCTAGTCAAGGGTGTAAAATGGTGGAAATGAGTTGCCATGAGCATGATATGTATGCTGCTGAGTCGCAGTTTATTACTCATACTGTTGGTAGGGTTTTGGAGATGTTGAAATTGGAGTCTACTCCTATTAATACTAAAGGGTATGAGAGTTTGTTGGAGTTGGTGGAGAACACTGCAGGGGATAGTTTTGATTTGTTTTATGGCTTGTTTATGTATAATAAGAATGCACTTGAGATGCTCAAGAGGTTTAATGTGGCTTTTGAGGAGTTGAGGAAACAGCTTTTTGATAGCTTACATGATGCTGTAAGGAAAGAGTTGTTAGGAAATGGGGAGAAAGATCAAACTCGGCGAGTCAAATATTTGGATTGGAACAGAAATGGTGCTGCACTGGCATATGCTTCAGAGGCTGAATGGTAAGAGTTTCATTTACTATTTGTTCTTTTGATGAGTTATTGTGGAATTTATGTTCTATTGGCCCCGTCTGGTTGTTTAATTGTAGATTCGGTTGTTTTTATGGCTTTTGGTTGCTTAAATTATAATTATTCTTTCTCATTAGGCAAAATTTCAATCTCTTTCTTAGAAAAAAAGAAAAATGTAATAAATCAGTAGTTAGTGAAAATGGGATTTTGTTAGTGCTCTTTGCTTAGCTTGGATGATTGAGATTATTAAATTGGAAAGGTTGCCTGAAAGATTAAGGAGCATAGATATCAAAATGAAAGGTTGGCTCGTATAATGGAAGTAACACTAGGAGAAGAATCTTTTACCTCGTAAGACAACTACACTCTTGCGTTTTTATTTCTATGCAGATCATACTACATTACCTTATATAGATAATTTATCCCTTATTTATGTAAGGGTGTATTGTAAAACAAATGCTTGGATCACTTCTTTAAGCAGAAACATAGCACACTGGTCGTGATGGATTCTGTTAATGTTTAGAACAGTGACGTGGGCATACTAAATAAGCCTCTTTGGTGGGGGCAATCAGCTAAGCTATACTATCCTCATTAATTTTTATTTGTTAAACTTATTCAAAATCTCAGGTCTCAAGGTGCTGCTCAACCATACAAGTATGAGGCGCAAAGCTCTGATTGCATTGACGAGAACTCAAAGCTTAAGATTGGTATAGTTGGTTTTGGCAATTTCGGTCAGTTCCTCGCAAGAACCTTTGTTCGGCAAGGCCACACGGTTCTGGCCTATTCTCGATCAGACTATTCTTATGAGGCTAGAAAATTGGGGGTTTCTTATTTCTCCAATGCAGACGACTTTTGCGAGGAGCATCCAGATGTTCTTCTTCTTTGTACTTCAATTCTTTCAACTGAAAAAGTTCTCCAGTCACTGCCAGTTCAGAGATTGAAGAGAAGTACCCTGTTTGTTGATGTGCTCTCAGTGAAAGAGTTTCCTAGGAGTTTGTTTCTTCAGCATTTGCCGCCTGATTTTGATATTCTTTGTACACATCCTATGTTTGGACCGGAGAGTGGAAAAAATGGATGGAATAATCTTCCCTTTCTTTTTGATAAGGTCAGGGTAGGAAGTGATGAGACAAGAGTAAAAAGGTGTGATCAGTTTCTTGATATTTTTGCCCGTGAAGGATGCAGAATGGTTGAGATGTCCTGTTCAGAACACGATTGGCATGCAGCTGGGTCACAGTTCATTACACACACAACGGGAAGGATTCTAGAAAAGTTGGGGTTGGAGTCAACACCAATTAACACTAAAGGCTATGAGATTTTGTTGAATTTAGTGGAAAACACGGCGGGTGATAGCTTTGATCTGTACTATGGATTGTTCATGTACAATGTGAATGCAATGGAGCAGCTAGAGAGGTTGGATTTGGCTGTTGAGTCTTTAAAGAAGCAAATCTTTGGGCGATTGCATGGTGTTATTCGGAGGGAGCTGTTTGAGAATGCATATAAATCTCAAGACTCAAGGGAGGAACCTCAAGTTGCCGAAGTAATTCAAACTGATGCCGTACTATCATCTTCAACGGGACGTCTTAATATTCACAACAACTAAGCTTTATCTTCCCAACATATTGGTAAGTTCTAAAGGCATTCCTTTTGTTACCTTTTGAGTTTGATACTCTTCCTTGCTATATTTATCGAGTGATTAAGCTAGAAAAAGTTGACATGCCTTTGATTTTGCTTGCTTCCGGCTCCCTGTGAGCCATACAATGAACTTATTTGAAAGGGTTGGCACTCGGTTGGACATGGGCACCTGTGTATTATTGATTCTTAGCTTTCCAAGAGCTTTTATTGACAGATTGAGATAGATGAATCAATGGAATTTTGGGGAGTGCTCTTGCTAAGTTTTTATTATTGATTTCTTGATTTACCATTTTTATATACAAGAACAACCTTGGAAATGTGCTGTGGTCTCTAAAATCATACTAATAAAGACAGCGTTTTGATCAAAGAGAGAGTGTTTCAAGTAAGCTTAAAGTTTTGAGGTTCAGCCAGCCTGAATTTGTCTTTTTTAAAAAAAAAAAAAAATTGTTTCTAGTTTGTTTTCACAGTTTTGCTTTGTTGGCTTTGATTATGAATATAAGAAGCCTGTATGTATGTTTACGCAATCATGAACTTTGACAATTAGAGTTGATTGAGTTTCTTAGTACCATGATTTGTTTTTCTTTTCTTGGAAAAGGCAGCCTCTACTGTGACCCATATTTTTCGGTTCATCAGTTCCTTTGACAAATATCAAAGTCCCATTTTCTTTTGATTGATCATTTAGAATTCACTCGAGTAGTTCCTTCCATACCTTATTCATATTGATACATTCATATTTTTATGAAAGATATCTGACTTTGCTCTCTTAATTCTTTTCCTTTTCTTTTTTGTTTCTCAATGGTATTATCTTCTGATTACTGTCGTGATATTGTTCAGGTTTTTTAGTTTCCTGAAGGATAGACCAAGTGTTTCCCCTTGTTAAGGGAGACCAGCAAAAGGAATCAGCAGCCAAGCATACGAATTCCCAATAGCGCTCTAACATCGTATGTTCTTCTATAGAAGAAAAAACCCGTCACCTTGTTGAAAGGCATCGACAAGCAGTGATCGACAAGTTTCTGGAAATGATTCATGATTCGCATTGAAGATGTGGAACCAAATGGTTTAAGTTCAACTAAAGTCTTTAAGTAGAAATGGTTTAAATCTAGCCATCAATTTATTAAATTCATCAATTCTGTGATCCCTCATCCTTTTCCAGCTCTCCGTGTTTCTCTAGAGTCCTCGCTCATCGTCGTTTTTGTAGGTGAGCGTTGATGTAATATTTTATTATTTAATGAAAATGTTGTATCATGAACCTCAATTACATTGACAGTATGAAAACATCCTCCATTAGCAAGATCTTAGAAAAGTTAAATATTCAGATGATCTATCAGTCTCTTTCCCTGGTAATAAAATTGAAGGAAGGTACTAACATAGTTGTTCACCTTCTTGTATAGTCTTGGTCTTGCGTCGTTGACTGACCCATCTACAGGTTCAATATCGGTATCAGGATCCGGTAAGCAGAATACAGCCAGAGAAAACCTTTCCTTTTCCGGGTTTATCACAACCCTGTGTATTGGGCTCTTGAACGATCCATTGCTCATTATCTGCGTGCATCCATAAAATCTGTAAGAGGATGCAGAACCATGAAAAGAGGTGAACTTTGTTTTTAGCTCATTAATGTAAATTACCTCTATCTGATCTCCAATGTTAATGAGAAGAGCTTCAGGAACGACGGGAACTTGAAACCATTGATCATCTTTCAGTATCTGAAGACCTTCCACTTCTTTGTCTTGAAGGACAATGGTGATTGCTGATGCATCTGAATGCGGTTTTAGTCCAAGAACTTGATTGTGCCTCGAACATGGAGGAAACAAGTTAAATCTCAAGCGCAGTGTTGCTTTATCTCCATATTTATCTAAAAAGCAGCGATTATCCAAGTTCAATGACATCGCCATGGCCTTCAGGACAACCTTGGTTATCAGCTGTAACTTCGTGGTGTATTCCAATACGGTCTCCCTGCAGATTTAGGTAATATTCTGCAATGCTTAATTCCATTTTCAGAACTGTAACTGCATAAATTTTTATTATTTGCTGGACATTGAGATTGAAATTGCTATTCTGGAATAGTAATAGCTATTATGCCACGTAAAGTAAACATGACTTACATAAAATTTGCAGGATTCTTAGGCCAGAACCCAACCTGTTGTTGATCTGCTGTGCACAGTCCAAGGATCAATCGGTCATTCCAGTCAAGTACTTGATTTTCTGCATAGACCACCTCATCTCCATAGCCTTCTCTGCTGTTATCATTTTTAGCATATTTCTGCTTTTCCTCCATGGGAAGTGCAAAGAATTGCTTGCTAACTAAGCGCACTTTGTCCAAGAACGAACTTGTCATTCCGTGATTTATAGCCTGAAACAAGCAAACAACAATATTTCAAAAAAAATAATAATAATAATTTCAGTAGTGTGGTAATGCAAATTTAACTAAATCTTTCAAGTAGGCATGCTGATAGCAGAGAAAGTTGACAGAAGCTAACCATGAAACAGCCGAATGAGCTGAGAGCAGAGCGGAGTTTATCAAGTTCTTGTATGTTAGGACATGGAGATTCAAGAAGATCAATATCGATAACTGCAATCTCCATAACTGGAATGTCCGAGCATACACCAATTCCATCTCTATAGCAATATCTTCGTGGTGGTTCTTTGCTGCTGCTAGAGATTTCTTGTACACACCTTGCTATTGATTTTGTCTTCTCAGCAGGAGGAGTATTGTCAGCCATTTCTTCACAGGAAGCTCCGGGGGAATAGAGTTATTTTTCAAGTGGAAATAATGTGATGCCAAAGCAATCACCTGTGATATGTCTGCCTTTATCAACGATTTTATGACTGGAAATTGGTGGTTGTCAACTGTCAAAGCCCCACATGGAGTGGAAGCGGCCATTAATCATGTGCTAGTTTTGAATATGGATAAAGATATTTTTAATCAGGCCTAATTATTTGAAAAACCACATACGTTTGAATTTTTTTTACATTTAAACTCTGAACTAAGAAAAAGTTCATTTGTACCCTTTTTGAGTTTAGCTTTATTACTTAAAAACCACTCATCTTGAACTTTTTTTTTCGTTTATACTATGACCTTGGAAAAAATTCATTTATACCCTCACGTATGTATTTATGTTTCACCTCTACCCTGAGGCACTAAATTAACCTCTTTTCATTAAAAAAAAGTTTAAAATAGTTTTTTATTTTTAACCTCAGCTAATTAGAGTTTAATCAGAAATGAATTTTTCTCTAAATGGAGGGCTATTTTAAACTTTTTTTTAAAATGAAAAGAGGTTAATTTAGTGCCTCGAGGTAGAGGTGAAACATAAACACATACGTCAGGGTATAAATGAATTTTTTCCTAAGTCAGGGTATAAACGAAAAAAAAGTTCAAGATGGGTGGTTTTTAAGTAATTAAGCCTTTGAGTTTTTATGTTCACCTCTATCCAAAAAGTTATATTGACTTCTTTTTATTCGTTAAAAAATTTAAAATAATTTTTTATTTTTAATCTATATTCTTACTAAACGTTAATGTTATTAATAGTATAAAAATATATTTTTCAAAAAAAAAAATTAAAAAAATAACAATAATTTTTTGAAATTATTTTTTTTACGAAAAAATAAAAAATGGAGATTGTCCATCGCAGCAGCTACTTGTTCTCCATATTTGGAGGAGCAATGGTAGCTCCACAGTGGCCGCCGGGAGGGATTGTTTTCTTTTTTATTTAATTTTTTATAAAATTTATAAATTTAATTAATTATTAGAAATTATTTGAACATTTTTAAAATTAAAGGATCTTTTTGTATTTTTTCAAAGTAGAAAAATATATGATATAACCCTTCTATTTAGTTGTTTTTAATAATTTTATCCTCAAATTAATTACATCATCAATTGTATCCTTATTCGGAGTAGAGGTGTAACATAAAAACCCAAAATAAGATACAAATTAACTTTTTCCTATGTTAGGGTATAAATGCAACAAAGTTTCAACGTGAGTGGTTTTTAAGTAATTAAACTTTTAAATCAAGATAACAAGTAAGACATAAAAAAAACCATTAAAACCATATGCTAAAAGAAGATGTCAACAACTTCAATTTGGTATATAAAATGGTGAATTTTGGTGACCGGATGGTGATGAACAAGACATTTTAAAGTGATAAGTTGTTCACGGTTAGATTAGTAAAACCATTAAAAAAAATTTTCTTAAGGGGCTGAATGTATGTTTTCCTTGGAAGAAGTTTCATATTCATCCCTTAAATTATCACTAACACAAACTTGTTAAGTGATAATTTTTTTTTTTTAAATGAATGTGATATTACAAAAGTGAAATGAATTAATCGACCCACAAGTACTATAACTTATTTATTAAATTTGTCCGTTTAGTTTTGGAGGCTGGGCACTCGGCAGGACATGAGAGCCTTTTATTTATCAATTCTTAGTTTTCCAAGAGCTTTTATTGACAGAATGAGATGTAAAAACAAGTTATTGCTGCTCGATCGTGCCTCGAACGTGGAGGAAACAAGTTGAAACTTGATTGCGGTATTGCTTCAGCGATTATCCAAGATTAATGACACCACGGCCCTTAGGATAACCTCATTTGTCAGCTCTAACTTTGTGGTGTATTCAAATAGTCAGTGGCGGACCCAGAAATATTTTATAAGGTGGGCAAAGTTGTACCAATAGTTTATACGATGAATAAAATTGGCGAAATATAAAAGTTAAGGTAGTTAATGCTTCAAATTTAAAGGCAAAAAAACTATAATATTAACCTATATTTTTTTTTTTTTGAAAATTTTAAATAATAAGGTGGTCAATTGCCCACCATAAGCTCTTCCTAGGTCCGCCCTTGCAAATAATCTCCCTGCATTTTTAGGTAACACTCTGAATTTATTCCATTTTCACAACCTCAAATGCTTCAATTTTATATTTTTCTGAGCATGGAGATCGAAACTTCTGTTATGGAACTTGTTATCTCAACAATAGTATTAACAATGTCACATAAAGTAACATGACTTGCTCACATAAAATTTGCAGGGTCGACAAGCCAGAAAGCTGCCGATGGTCTTCTGGATCGAGTAATAGAACTAATTGGTCATTCCAGTCAAGTACTTGATTTTCTGCATAAACCATGGCATAACCTTCTCTGCTTTTCTTCCGTGGGAAGCTCAAAGAATTGCTTGCTAACTGGACACACAATCCATACTGCTTGGATCAAGGTGTCCCATCCCTCGCTTGAGTGTATCCTTGTTCGGGTATGGATATCTATCTCGACTTTATTTTTGACCTTGTGGACTTTAAGGACGTGTCCTTGTTTTTGGGGGTGTGTTGTTATAAAGTAGTTAAGTTAAACTAAGGAACAATAATTGGAGCCATTGATTTGCATGGAATTTTGTTTATGTCATTAGCCAAATATGCCTAGTTTTACATTTACTGGGAGCAGAAAAGATAAAAAGAGCTATAAATAAGAGCAGAGCAGAATGCAGCAGAGACATGTTATTCAAGAACCATTACAAGAAGAGCCAGTGGCGTTCTCTGTTCGAGGTACGAAATGAAGTGATCAAAGCTGAATGCTCTTGAAGGACTTGAAGCAATTTCCTTCTGATATTTGCAAGTTACTCGGCAATATCATCAATCTGATAAGTTGGTAACTTATTGAAGATTTGACAATTTTTCCCAATGGAAAAGGATTTTTTCTTAGAAAAAAATTAGATTTTCATATCTTCAATCAGTCTCTTTCCCTGCAGGTAATATTGAAGGAAATGGCCAACATAATTTCTCACCTTCTTATAAAGTCTAGGCCTTGTCTCGTTGACCAATCCATCTAAAGGCTCGATCTCATTATCAGGATCTGGATGATAAAATACAGCTAGAGATAACCTCTCCCTTTCGGGGTTTATCACCACCCTATGTACCGGACTCTTGAACATTCCGTTGCTCATTATCTGCGTGTATCATCACAATTTGTTAGTAAATGAAAAAACAAGTGAAGTTGGATTTAGGGTAGCTAGAAAGTACCTCTACTTGATCGCCAATGTTAATGAGAAGAGCTTCAGGAATGATAGGAACTCTAAACCATTGATCATCTTTCAGAATTTGAAGGCCTTCAACTTCCGTGTCTTGAAGGACAAAAGTAATTGCCGATGAATCTGAATGCGGTTTCAGGCCTAGAACTAGATCATACCTCGAACAAGGAGGATAGAAATTAAATCTTGATCCCATTCTTGCTCCAACTCCGCATTTTTTCAGAAAACAGTGATCATCCAAGTTTAGGGACATAGCCATTGCCTTGAGGACAACCGCAGTCATCTGCTGTAAGTTTGTGGTGTACTCAGATATAATCTCCCTGCAGAGATATAGCTAACATTTAGATTTTCAATTGTAGGAACTCAACTTTTCATTTCCAGCATCCATTTTTGCACAGTAACAATAAAAATTCACTTATATTTTGCCTAGAGTTGCAATTCTGGAAACTTGTATATTCTCATAGGTCACTGCAAAGATTGCCACCAAAACAAATTTTAATTGCTTGGACTCTAAGTAACAAACTTCACTCACATAAAATTTGCAGGGTTTTGAGGCCAGAATCGGAGCTGTCGTTGGTCTTCCGGGATTAGTGAAAGAACCAATCGGTCATTCCAGTCCTGTACTTGATTTTGTGCAGAAACCATGTCACTCCCATAACCTTCTCTGCTCTCAACTTCTTTAGCATACTTCTGCTTCTCTTCCATTGGAAGCTCAAAGAATTGCTTGCTAACTGCACGCACTTCCTCCGTAAACGAGTTTGCTAACTGGAACTTTATATTTATAACCTATTTTGGAAAATTGCTGTTTTTTTTCTCAGTCTCCGCATAGCATGCTTGTTTTTTCAGCATAGTTAAAATCATTTAGCATGGGAAGTTGAGAAAACAGACCAAAAAACAGCCTAATGAGGTGAGAGCAGAATGAAGTTTATCAAGTTGTTGCGTGCTGGGAGATGCAAGAAGAGCCATATCAATTACTGCAATCTCTGCAATTGGAAGGCAAGAAATGTTTACGCCTCTGCTGACACCATCTTTATAGCAGTATATTTCTAGTGGTAATTTTCCATCGTTAGCAAGTTCTTGGACATACTTCACTGCTGATTCTGTCTTCTTGGAAGGAGACTAAGCAGCCATTCTTTCACCAGAAACTGATCGGCTATGTTCCGAGTGGATGTTAATTTATGTGATGCAGCTGGATAAGAGGTAGACATTCTGATTTTTTGTAAACTAATCAAATTATTAATTGTGGTATTCTATCTTTGTCAAAAAATAATAATTATTAATTGTGGGGTTTACATATTTTAGTAAATAACACTACATTCTTGCCTGAACTTTCAAAAAAAAAAAACTACATTCTTGTCTTATCTGCAACATGACATTGACTTTGAAGTAGAATAAGAGGACGGTCTCTATGCTATCTGGCTTAGATATAGAAACGCTGAAAAGGCGATTTGTCTTTTACGAGAATAGGTTATAAAAATAAAGTTTCCCAGCTTCAGACATGTTTCTGAAAATAAAAATGAAATGCCGAAATGTTGTTCAGTAAATTTTCGTACAACATAAACTGTATGAGTTGGCCTTGAAGGGCTCGCGGAAGTTCAAGTAAGGAATCTCTTAATGAAAATTTTGTATATTCTAATTATTAGTAATCGAAATACGACTTCATAATTGTTAAATTATAATATTAATTTTTATTCTATTTTAAAATATATATTTTAAAATTTTATAAGGATGAGGGAATAGTTAACTTGAACTAAGGAACATTTAAATTTAGCCATCGACTTGCATGGAATTTTTTTTGATTCCATTCGCCAAATAAGACATTGTTTTACATTTATTTAGATCAGAAAAGATAAAAAAAAAGCAACAGGAGCATGAAAGTCTATGTATTAATTTTCAGTGCTTCTATGAGACTCTTCCCCTGATAGTACTGCATGAAAGTAGCAAAATAATTTTTCACCTTCTTGTAATGTCTCGGCCTTGTTTCCGTAACTAACCCATCTACAGGTTCGATCTCATTTTCCGAATATGGTAAACAGAACACAGCTAGAGAAATCCTCTCTATATCCTGATTTTTCACCACCCTGTGTACTGGTGGCTTGAACAATCCATTGCTCATTATCTGTGAATATTGTTCACAATCAAAATTTGCAGTTTAAATTATTGTCAATCAAATTATGAATTGATGCCTCTGAGTGTTCTGAATGTAACAAATTTTGGTCTGGAAAAGTTTCAGCATAAGGAAGTGAATTACCTGGAGTTGATCACCAATGTTAATGAGAAGAGCGTCTGGAATAACAGGAACTCTAAACCATTGATCATCTTTAAGGAATTGCAGGCCTTCTACGTGTTTGTCCTGAAGCACAATAGTGATTGCAGATGGATCTGTGTGCGGTGCAAGACCGATAGCTAAATGATTGCTTGAAGATGGAGGGAAATAGTTGAATCTCGCCCGTAGTGTTGGTTTATCTCCATATTTATCCAAAAAGCAGTGCTCTTCCAAGTTTAGTGACATTGCCATTGCCTTAAGGACTACCTCATTTATCATCTGTAACTTTTTTGTATATTCAAGTAAAGTCTCCCTGCAGATTAGGTTCTTTCTGGGTGAGTATATTGGATCTCTTTTTTTAGGCAAAACATTATTTGATCTTTTATTTTAGTTGAGGAAAAAGATTATATGGGGTTTAAATGAGGATTACATGCTCGAAAACAGGTCTAAATTGAGAGTTTGGTATATTTGTCACAATTTGCAAAATTAACAGACCTGATCATGTGTGGACTCTGAATCGATTTGTACTAGGCTCAACCGGACATACGACTCTTGTACAAATAAGTCCGAATCTAGCCCAAACCTGATTTGACCTTATTTTTCATAAATTTGATTTATGTGAGGGCAAAGTGTTTAAACATGGAAATTGAGTTAATATATACTAGGGATCTAAATCTACTCATAAAAACTAGATTAATGCAGATTCAGATGCGGATCAGACTTGTGATTGTAACTAAGTATTCAAACCCGCCCAAATCCGTCCCAACAACAGAAACAAGTAACAATGTGTTGGTTAGTGTATCTAATTGTATCGACCTACCTGAAATTTGGAGGGCTTTGAGGCCAGAATGTGAGCTGTTGCTGGTCTTCTGAACTCAATATAAGAGTTAACCGGTGATTGCAGTTAACTATTGGTTGACCCTCATCAACAACCATGTCATCTTCACCATAACCTTCTCTGCTCTCACCAGTACCCCTCGCATACTTCTGCTTCTCTTCCATTGGAAGTGCGAAGAATTGCTTGATGACTGATTGCAATTCGTCCAAGAATGAATTCGTAATTCCATGATTTATCGACTGAAATGACCAATAAAAACATATTATACATATAAAACTTCGGAGACAAAACGCCACAGTGTATGTCTTTACGTACAACATAGCGTAAAAAAACATACAAAAAAGCAGCCAAATGAGCTGAGAGCAGAACATAGTTTATCAAGTTCTTGTCTGCAGGGAGACGGTGATGCAAGAAGAGCAAAATCAATAACGGGAGTCTCCAAAAGCGGAAGACAGCAACAGCAAGTGTCAACGCCTTCACCAACACCATCTGTAGCAGGCATTCTTCTCAGGGAGGAAATCGGATGGTTTTTTCTTAAAAGTGAGGTAGAGTAAACAGCTTGTTTTAATATACATATATGAATTTGATTGTCGACTCTTCATATTTAATGCTGTACACATGGGAAATTATTTGTTCAATTTCAATATTATGAATGATTACAATGCAATAATGATTCCAAAGTCCGTATGCGCACCACTATCATATCCTTCATTAATATCTATCTACCATATCATAATAAAGTAAGTTCAAAGACGACCACATATTTTTAAAAAGGAAAAAGACTAAAAACATGACACTAATATCTCTCTTACGTTTCTCATAAGCACTTACTCTTCTTTTAGTCTTAAAAATGACTCTAATATGTTTATCAACACACCCCCAAAAAAAGCATAATCATGCAGAAGGAAGGAGAATAAAAACTTAATTGTATTTGATATGAATCTACTTGAAATAAGCTTGAATAATCGCAACTTATTCTTCAATAAAAACAATCAACTAAGCTAGAAGAGAATTTAAGATAAGTTTAATGAAAATCTAGATTTAAAGAAGCAACAAGTTAAAGTATGAAAAGTTAAAACTAAAATGATGAAGCATACAAAATAGCATTGACTTTAGTCCTATTTATAGAAGTACTCTTGAAGTATGAAAATTGTGACGTGAAGTGGATTAGGATCGAGCTTCCTTGAATTGTGCGCGTCTATACAGATTTTCCACTTCATCTTAAGGGATAAGCTTGATGAGTTGAACCCCATTCACCTCGAGCTGATCTTTAGGATAGCCTTAACTCGACGAGCTGAGTCTTGTGTAGAGGAAAAATGGCTCAAGGACTATATGAAGCTCGAAGAAAACTTGACCATTGCTCCAGTTGATATCGAGTTGATTTAAAAACTCTTGTTTTGTGCTGCTCTTTCGCTTATTGGCTTCATCCTTGATCAAAAGCACTCACGCATGATTTATATGCAAAATTAACACTTTTCCAAATATACCATCTTAATAATATCAAGGACTAACCCAATTTTAAATCTTAAAATGTGTATACAAATTCTACTTATTAAATATTCTCATATTTAACTGTTTGCTTGTACTCAAGCAAACTAACTCCTCAATTAAAACATTTCGACTATCAAGTCCGAATAAAGACTATCTAGTATTATGTATATAATCAAACAACTCAATGTAAATTAAAACAAACAATAACTTTGAAGTGTTTTTTTTTTAGATAATTGGAGAGGGAGAGCGCTTGTGTGAGGAATTGAACCCACGACCTTAACACTTTGTGTCCAGCGCTAGCTTATACCATTTGAGCTACAGATCGTTGGTAACTTTAAAGTGTTTTGAAAAACAGGTATAAACTTAAACAAATAACAATCTAAAAATATATAAAGTTACTTATAAATACAAAACAATGTAAAGTTTTTTAAAATACATTATTGGAGGATCACTTAAGAGTTTAACCAATTAATACAAATTCTATGTATTAATTTTCAGTGCTTCCATCAGATTCTTCTCCCGGTCGAACTGCATGAAAGTAGCAAAATAATTTTTCACCTTTTTGTATTGTCTCGGCCTTGTCTCCATAACTAACCCATCTACAGGTTCGATCTCATTTTCCGAATCTGGTAAACATGACACAGCTAGAGAAATCCTCTCCATATCCCGATGTTTCACAACCCTGTGTATTGGTGCCTTGAACAATCCATTGCTCATTATCTATGAGTAATGTTCATAATTAGAAGAAGTAATTTAAATTGTTGTCAATCAAATTTTGAGTATAAAGAAGTGAATTACCTGTAGTTGATCACCAAGGTTAATGAGAAGAGCTTGAGGAATAATAGGAACTCTAAACCATTGATCATCTTTCAGAAAATGCAGGCCTTCTACATGTTTGTCCTGAAGAAGAATAGTGATTGCAGATGGATCTGTATGCGGTGCAAGACCGATAGCCAAATCATTGCTCGAAGATGGAGGATAATAGTTGTATCTCGCGCGTAGTGTTGCTTTGTCTCCATATTTATCCAAAAAACAGTGCTCATCCAAGTTAAGTGACATTGCCATTGCCTTAAAGACTACCTCAGTTATCATTTCCAACTTTTTTGTGTATTCAAATAAAGTCTCCCTGCAGATTTAGTTCATTTCTTGGTGAGTATCAAGTGATTTTAATTTAGTGCATTTGTTTTGATGTATAACCAGTTTGAAATTAATACACAATCTTATACCTAATCATGTGCTGGCCCTAGACGCCCCAACTGGCTCAACTAGACATGACTCTTGTACATAATATCCAAATTTTTCCGAACCTTAATTATTTGAGTCTTTTTTTTCATAAATTAGATTTTTGCGGACTTAGGTCAAACTTGGTCTATACAGTATTTTTTTCACTACTCTAAGTGTGGTTCGTAAATTAGATCTATGTAAGTTCGGACTGAAATTTTAGTTAGAACTATTGATCTGAATCCGCTCGTCGATACAGATTAAGGTCAACCTTATTATTAGTAAAATGATGTATATCAAAATCCGTGAAACAAGAAAGTTAATAGGAACAAGTTAGGGGTGTAAATGACCCGAGCCGAGCCGAGCTTTGCAGTGTTCATGTTCGGCTCGTTTAGCGAACAAGGTGTTTATGTTCGGTTCATGTTCAGTCGAGCTTTGAACAGAGTGTTCATGTTCGGTTCGTTTAAATTTTATAGTGTTCATGTTCGGTTCGTGTTCAGCTCGTGTTCGTTCGTTTAGCCGCTAAACGAACAAGTTCGCGAACGAGCTCGCGACCGAGTTCACGAACGAGCTCGATAAGTACTAAACGAGCTCGCTCACGAACAAGCTCGCGAACGAACTCGATAAGTACTAAACGAGCTCGTTCGTGAGCCCGCTCGTTTAGCGGATAAACGAACGAACACGAACTTTTAAACGAACAAACACGAATATGAGCTGAATAAATTAAAAACAATCTAATCGAATTCATTCACGAATATGAGTTGAATAAATTGCAAACATAATTATACAAATTAATCTAAATATGAATTAGTTCGTGAACACATAATCGAGTTTCTAAACGAGCTTGTTTGTGAAATATATACGAGCTCGTTCACGAACTTGTTTACGAACTCTTAATCGAGCTCGTTCACGAGCTTGTTCATGAACTCTTATTCGAACTGTTCGCGAACATAAACGAGCCGAACACCACTATGTTCATGTTCGGCTCGTTTATATTAACGAACACAAAATCAAGTTCGAGCTCGGTTCGTTTAGATTACGAACGAACATGAACCGAGTTCTTATCGAGCCGAACACCGAGCTGCTCGCGAACGGCTCGGTTCATTTACACCCCTAGGAACAAGTAATAATGTGCTCATTAGTATATCTAATTGTACTAGAGTTACCTAAAATTTAGAGGGATTTGAGGCCAGATTTGGAGCTGTTGTTGGTCTTCTGGACTTAATGTAAGAGTTAACCGGTAATTCCGGTAAATTTTTGCTTGACCCTCAGCAACAACAGTGTCATCTTCCCTGTAACCTTCTCCGCCGCCAATCGTACCACATTTCCACTTCTCTTCCACCGGAAGTGCGAAGAATTGCTTACCGAGTGATTGCACTTCGTCCAAGAATGGACTTGTCATTCCATGATTTATTGACTGAAATGTGGTTTAATACAATCAACTTACTGAAGTAAAGCTAATATAACATACTAATGATCTGTAACTTAAATAATATAAGCGTTAGTTGTCCCTCTCAAATTATCAAAAAAAAAAAAGCTAATATAACATAAAATATGAAAACACTAGAATACTGAATACCTTATAAAAATAGAATTTCAAAATTTAATAAACATTTAATTTTTTTTTAAAACGCAAATATGTACGTCTTTTCATACAGCAAAGCCTAAAACATACCAAAAAAAAGCCACATGAACTGAGACTGGAATAGAGTTTGTCAAGTTCTTGTCTGCAAGGAGATGGTGATGCAAGAAGAGAAAAATCGATGACCGGAGTCTCCATAAGCGGAAGACAGCAAGTGTCGACGCTTTTACCAACACCATCTTTACCGGTCATTCTTTCTCAGGGAGTAGGAATTCAATTTTTTTTAAGTGATGACAATAAGGTAGATGTAAACAACTTGTTGCTGTTCATATATAATGCTATAAACACGAAAATTTCAATCCATCTACCCCAAAATTTTCTACATCACTATAATATTCAATATTAAAATTTAGTCCAATTCAAAGTTGTTAAAATGCTAAATCACTGTAATATTATAAGAACAATTTCGTTATTCTCATCATATAGTCAAAAAAAATATTTTATTTATATAACCACGTCATAATAATACATATAAAATGTATTCAAAGTCGACCAATAATAATAATAAGGAAAAACTAGACCACTGTGTTTGAATTTTCAGAATTCTTCTATTTAAGTGCGTAAACTTTATTTTCTTCTAGAGTGATGTGATTAAACTCTTTTGAAATAATATCAAAAGCAGTGTTTTTTCCTCATTTTCCAGTGTGCCATTGTTGACTAAGCCGATACACTTGATTATTAGCAATTCCTGTGACTTAAATGTGCTTAAGTGTCAAAAATAAACTTGAATGTTAATGACAATTATAACCTCATTAACAGAATTTAAGGGATTAGGCTTTAATTTAAACAAAGAAGATAAAGTTCTTATTTTCTCTTTATCTAGAAGCTCGACATTACTACCAATTGCTTATGAACATTTCACTGTTTTTGCGTGTTGCTTGTGATGGGTCTGAGATTTCAGAACATGTTGTCTAGTGTAATATACCTTCCGTCCCAATAGAGTTGTCCGCTTTAAGAATTTTTTTTAAAAAAAAATTTTGTCCACTTTCAAAAAATAACTAATTTTTTTACTCAATTTTTCTATATTATCCCTATTTAAAATACATTAATGAGTAAATTACAAGTGGCCATATATTAAATAGGGGTATGACAAAAAAAGTAAGAAATTTTTATAAAAACCATGAACAATAGTTGTTTTTCTTAAACTATGTGATAAAGACAAATTAGAAAACTCTATTAAGACGGAGGGAATAGGATTTAAGAGTTTCTTAACTTAATTCTCTAACTCAGGTAATGATGTTAATTTTAAAAATGGTGTAGAAAACATGGCAGTATTTTACACACGTTATTTTAAACATGGTGTGGATAACATCATTACACCTGTTTTAAAAAGGGTTAATATCATAAAAATTCACTAATTTTATACGTTTTTTTTCATTTTAATCTCGCAATTTAATTTTTTTTCATTTTCATGCACAAACTACCATTTTTTCTCAAATTCATGCACTATGCTGAGGTGTTCATTGGTGTAATTCGCTGAGGTGGAGGTCATTTTACATCAATAAATGAGTGCCACCTCAACACCGTGCATGAATTTGAGAAAAAATGGTAGTACGTGCATAAAAATTTAAACTATATAATTAAAATGAAAAACGTGTAAAGTTCGTGATTTTTTTTGGCATTAACCCTTTTAAAAGTAACATTATGTAGATAACATCGTTGCTAAAACAAATGGAAGTTGATAATTAGCATTACGCTAAAATTTATAATTTAATTTGATAATTAGCATTATGCTAAAATTTATAATTTAATTACAATCAAATTTTCTAATTTCAATAAAATATCTTAATAACACCCATCATGACTTAGTAAAATTTGTTAATTTTGTCTAGATATGTCCGTCTTACTTTCAATTGTATCCGACTTCATTGGTTGAACTCTATTCTACTCGAAAAAATTTAAAAAATTCTTATGAATGATTTTTTTAACTTTTTCCCACTCAAAAATATCAAAAATGAATAACTTATTTGAATTTTTTTTTAAAATGAAAAATAGATCAATTTAACACTTGTGATACAACTGAAAATAAAAGGTATGGACTTAAACAAAATTAACAATTTTATATAATTAAAAAGTGAGCATTTTTAAAATATTTTACCTTTAATTTATGATTTATTTATAAATTTAAATTTGTTGCAATTACTTTTCAGTTTGAAGTAAAATGAGCTAGATGCACTACATTATAGACACATCAATACCCTTATCCAATTTTCATATACAATCCAGTCAAAACTCTATATGGAAAATAAAAAAAATTCAACTGTCTACCTATCATTGATAGCTAGGTAAATTTCAAAATAATTTATTCAGTGTCATGGTTTGACGAGTCTAGTAATTTTAATTGGAATTTTGAACGGTCGAAATTTTAAACAATGTACTATCGGTGTTTTCGCAACACCGATTTTTCGATTAAAAGAAGTCTCATGTGGGCTATTCAAGCGTCCAATCTTTTATCAAAACATCATTCGCGGTTACTCTAATTGTCTCCAACATAGGTTTTGACATTTTTGTATAACCTGCCATATTGAACATTTCATACAGCCACTCAATTATTGGCTATCCTGTAATGGAGCAAATATGGAAAATACAAAGGAACTAAACAGAACAAAAATATGAAAGAAAAATAAGCATGCTGGAAAAACATTTCCATTAATTACTAATTCCAAAAAAATTGTTTAAAAGGAGTGCTAGGGGATGAAACGGAAACAGAGAAATTATAAAGCTCATGGCCAACATGGCAAAAAAAGGGAACCATTAAATAGGCACCTTAGTCGACTTCCTCAATCTTAGGGCCAGCACCACCGCTAGCTGGAGGAGCATCGTCATCCATGCCACCTCCCATGTCGGGACCGCCGGCACCTTGGTACATCTTGGCAATGATGGGGTTGCAAAGGCTCTCCAGTTCTTTCATTTTGTCCTCAAACTCATCTGCCTCGGCAAGCTGGTTGCCGTCTAGCCATTGAATGGCTCCATCAATTGCATCCTCAATCTTCTTCTTGTCAGCAGCGTCCAACTTAGAACTGATCTTCTCATCCTTGATGGTGTTCCTCATGTTATAAGAGTAGTTCTCCAAGGCATTCTTGGCTTCAACCTTCTTCTTGTGCTCCTCATCCTCAGATTTGTACTTCTCCGCCTCTTGAACCATCTTTTCAATGTCTTCCTTGGACAATCTACCCTTGTCATTTGTGATGGTGATCTTGTTTTTCTGTCCGGTGGTTTTGTCCTCTGCTGAGACATTCAGGATACCGTTTGCATCAATGTCAAAACAGACGGTAATCTGAGGTACACCCCTTGGTGCTGGAGGAATGCCAGATAGCTCAAATTTTCCGAGCAAGTTGTTATCCCTCGTTCTTGTTCTCTCGCCCTCAAAAACCTGGATAAGAACACCCGGCTGGTTATCAGAGTAGGTGGAGAACACCTGCTCCTTCTTTGTGGGGATAGTGGTGTTTCTTGGTATCAAAACAGTCATAACACCACCAGCAGTTTCCAGACCAAGTGACAAGGGGGTAACATCCAATAGAAGCAAATCTTGCACTTTCTCATTACCTTCACCACTCAAAATAGCAGCCTGGACAGCAGCACCATAGGCAACAGCTTCGTCAGGGTTGATACTCTTGCAAAGTTCCTTCCCGTTGAAGAAATCTTGCAATAGCTGTTGAACCTTGGGAATTCTAGTAGAGCCACCAACAAGAACAACATCATGAATAGTACTCTTATCCATCTTAGCATCCCTCAAACACTTTTCAACAGGTTCCATACACTTCCTGAAAAGATCCATGTTCAACTCTTCAAATCTAGCACGGGTAATAGTCGAGTAAAAATCAATACCCTCATACAAAGAATCAATCTCAATGGTAGTTTGAGCAGTTGATGAAAGAGTTCTCTTTGCTCTTTCACAAGAAGTCCTCAATCTTCTGAGAGCTCTAGGGTTTCCAGAGATATCTTTTTTGTTCTTCCTCTTAAACTCTTGAACAAAATGATTCACCATTCTATTATCAAAATCCTCACCTCCAAGATGAGTATCACCAGCAGTAGCCTTAACCTCAAAAATACCCTCTTCAATAGTAAGAAGAGAAACATCGAAAGTACCACCACCCAGGTCAAAGATCAAGACATTCTTTTCCCCAACACTGGTAGCTTTCTTATCAAGACCATAAGCAATAGCAGCAGCAGTGGGCTCGTTAATAATACGCATAACATTAAGACCAGCAATAACACCGGCATCCTTGGTTGCCTGCCTCTGAGAGTCGTTAAAGTAGGCAGGGACAGTAACCACTGCATTCTTAATGGTGGTACCGAGGAAAGCCTCAGCAATCTCACGCATCTTAATGAGCACCATTGAAGAAATCTCTTCGGCAGCAAACTGCTTATCTTCACCTTTGTAGTTGACAACAATCATAGGCTTATCAGCGGGTCCTGGAATAAGCTTGAAAGGCCATAGCTTGATGTCACTCTGAACTGAAGCATCAGAGAATCTCCTACCAATCAACCTCTTTGCATCTGCATAACATAATCCAGAAACAGATCAATAACACAAGGCAAGAACAAATATAATATCACTCTTTTCAATTGATATTGTTATATTTACACATCAAACAATTGACCAAATCTATGCTTAATTCAATGTTAAATTAAGTTTGTAATTACAAAAAGAGTGTTGCATTCAATTGAAAATACAAAACCAATAAGTAAAAAATATATTGAAAATTAAAAATATCAAAGCAAGATAAACAGATAAACAATTGATGCAGTTGTGTAGACCCATATTTGATTCAAACTGAATTAAATGTCATAACAGAGAAACAGTTTAACATCCGATTGAAGCTAACATCAAGGTTCGAATTTCATCAGCATTTATTCAATCATTGAAATTAAAACAAATTTATAATTAGGGCCATGTATCAAAATCAAAGCTAGTACAAAACAAGCGAGCTCAAAAAAACACGAGTAATATAAAAAATTAAAATGGAAGCAGATCAGACCTACAGATAATATAACAGATATCACATCTAAACCGTTAATAATCAAGTCAATTAAGAATAACGGAGGTACTAACCGAAGACGGTGTTGATTGGGTTCATGGCGACTTGATTCTTAGCAGCGTCACCGATTAAACGCTCGGTGTCAGTGAAACCAACATAAGACGGCGTCGTTCTGTTTCCCTGATCGTTAGCTATGATTTCCACTCTGTCATGTTGCCATACTCCGACGCATGAGTATGTCGTGCCGAGATCTATTCCGATGGCAGGTCCCTCTCCTTTTCCGGCCATGATTATGTAATAACAAGCTAAAACGCCGCTGTTTTAAAAGAATGCGGCTGAGACTATTACGTATTATACAATGATACAAAAGAAAAGCAGTGTTTAGGGTTTTCTGTGGCAAAGCTGATATATTTATACAGAGAAACAGTTTTTAGGGTTTCCCTTGACTGATTGGTTCTTGGGTTTGCTATTCTAGAACGTTCGAAATGAATCTGGATCGTTTATTTTGAATTTCGAATTTGATTGAAGCGCTAGGATTTGGTTTTGGGTGTTTACACTTTAGACGCGTGCTTTCTGAAAATGGGAGTTTCCTTGTGGTTAGGGCAATGCAGAACCGAACCGAGTAATAAAACGATATCGTTTTCTTATCCATGTTCGAAAACGTTGTACCAAAAGAACCCCGCAAAACTCATTCCGGGACCCCTATATTTTACCACCTTCGTTCAGAAAACCCTTGCCACAAACTTGTTCGTACTAAGGTCCTTCTATTTAGGGTTAATGACACTTTTGACTACAATTTGTTAATTATTTCTCATTTTAGCCCCTCTTTTTTGAAATTTTTTATTTTGTGCTTTATAACTTGCAGAACAGTTCCGCGAGCTATGCAACTCGCGGAACAGTTCCGCGAGCTACCCTACGTGGCTCCAAGCTGCCCAGTCAGCGAGAAGCCATATAGACAAAATAACGAATAAAGAATCACTTTCACCCCTTAACTTGTGTCAAAGTATCAAAAAAGTCCAAAACTGGAAAATATGATCACTTATACCTTGAACTTGTGTATTTTTGGTCAAAAATCCCCCTCCCCACTCTCACCTCAGAGAGTGAGGTACACTCTCCGGTTTTGGATAGTGATTTTGTTGGCAAAGTGGTTTTTGATAGTAAAAGGTTTAAAATGATCCTAATTTTTTTTAATTTTTTTTAACACATTATAATAAAAAAAAGAACAATTTAATCATTTTATTTTTATAACTATATATATTAAATTAATATTAATTTAAAAATTGAAGGACTTTTTTGTATTATTTTTTTAAATTTTTAGGTTTCAGGCGAGGAGGAGGAGCCTCCTCGCCTGAGACGAGGAGCTGCTGTCCGGTGAGGAGCAGCAGCTCCTCGGTTCCGAGGGACAACGAGGAGCATCTGCTCCTCGCAAAAATGAGGAGCAATGCTCCTCGTAAAGAACAGACCCAGCTGGATCTGTTCTTCATTAAGAAAAAAAAATTCTTTTTTAATGGAAGAAAGACCCAGCACTGGGTCTCTTCTTCCATTAAAGGAAGAATAATATCTTCTTAGTATTTTATAATAATATATTATTTATAATCAATTATTTTAATAGGTTATATTTAGTTTATATGCTTTCTTATGCATTATTAAAGAGTATATGTATGTATATTAAAAAATAAATAAAGACAACAAGTATGTCTTGCCTTGTCTGTTAGGCACATAGAAAAAGAGTGAGAGGCTATGGGTTCGAATCCCACAAGGA
Source organism: Mercurialis annua (assembly GCF_937616625.2). Classification (NCBI taxonomy): domain Eukaryota; kingdom Viridiplantae; phylum Streptophyta; class Magnoliopsida; order Malpighiales; family Euphorbiaceae; genus Mercurialis; species Mercurialis annua. Next base: position 66,393,367 of record NC_065570.1, read on the forward strand.
ACAAAATTATATTTTATTAATTCTTTTAAAATCTCACCACTATAATTGACCGCCGTTGACCGGACGTTGATTGCAGCTGACCGAGCGCCCGGGCCAGAATTTGGCCGGTAGTCGGTCGCGGTTGGTTAGTTGGTCTAATCAAACCTACATTTGGCCCGTGTTAACATTTTATTGACTCAAATATGAGATGTTGAAAAATAATGAGAATAATATTGTCTCAATTTCTTTTTATTTTGGTTTATGAGAAATTATGGAAAACTTTTTTTTTTGGAGATTTTTGCTAAAATTAAAATGGTGAGGAAAAAATACAACATCATAGCACTTTTGGAGAATTTGTGTAAAGAACCCAAACCTTAACAGACTGTGGAAGTATATATTTTGTGTCCTTATACTTGTTACCAACATACGTTTTAATCCCCCAGCTTATTCTATTTTATAAAAATAAGTATTAGAAGCAGGGAATATTACAGCGTGTGGGTGTTAATACAGTATTATATTTTTAGCTAATAGATTTGATCTCCATTTCTTCAGCAGCACACGTTATAAGGTTAGTGCGAGTTGGCCTATGATCACATGAACAATAAAATCTTTATTTTAGGCCAAAGTAATTTCCAGATAGATAGTGAAATTCATCTTTTTTCATTTGCCCATCGAGCTAACGGACTGTTATTTGGTTTTCAATAATGGAAATTGTATTTTTCTAGCTAGCTCAGCGTTAAAAAGAGTTGAATAATTACTTTTGAGTTTTGAACACCAAAAATCTGATACACTGGTCGACCCATATATTTCATTAAATAATTTAAATCTGTTATAAAGTTGGCAGTTGTCCATCATATGCTCCGCTTAGGTAACGCCCATGAGCATAAATAGAAGAGTGTTTATCCCATGCAACCGTTGCGCCACGTCATTTTTACATCAAGCCAATGAGCATTTGCGATAGGGAATCTTTTAATTATTACTTATTTTTTTTATCATTCAATTTTCCACATGGCTAACGCATAATTGGTTTGTTGCACAAATGACATGGCGCAACGGTTGTGTGCAATAATTTTTCTAAATAGAAAACAGTAGCTAGTTAAATTTTGATTGCTTCTATCAATCTCTTTCCCTGCTGGTAATACTGAACGTAACTAGCAAAATAATTTTTCAACATTTTGTATTGTTTCGGCCTTGTCTCGTCGACTAGTTCATCTACAGGTTCGATATCATTATCCGCATCTGCATAATAGAATACTGCCAGAGACCACCTCTCTCTTTCTGGGTTTAACACCACCCTATGTATTGTGCTCTTGAACAATCCATTGCTCATTATCTGTGTGCATTATGCAGAGTCAGTTTCACAGAACCGGAAACGCCTAATTCCGAAAATGACATACTTTACTGGATCAATAAGTTATAAATATAGAGGAATTTCAGGAGTGTTCTCATGAAACGAAAACGGAACACCAAAATGTAGAATTCCAGAAGTTTCCATGGAACATAGAAGTCTATTAAGAAAATTACCTCTGCTTGATCACCAATGTTAATGAGAAGAGTTTCAGGAACGATGGGAACTCTAAACCATTGATCATCTTTCAGAATTTGAAGGCCTTCAACCTCTGTGTCTTGAAGGACAAAAGTGATTGCTGATAATGTGGTTTCATGCCGAGAACTCGATTATACCTTGAACACGGAGGATATAAATTAAATCTTGATCCCATTCTTGCTCCAATTCCGCATTTTTTCAAAAAGCATTGTTCATCCAAGTTTAAGGACATTGCCATTGCCTTCAGTACAGCCTCAGTCATCTGCTGTAACTTTGTGGTATATTCAGATATAACCTCTCTGCAGATTCAGGTTACATTTCAGATATTCAATATTAAGAAATTAAATTAAGAAATGAACAAGGTTGACTCTGACCCACATAAAATTTGCAGGGTTTTGAGGCCAGAATCGGAGCTGTCGCTGGTCTTCCGGAATTAGCGAAAGAACTAATCGGTCATTCCAGTCTTGAACTTGATTTTGTGCAAAAACCATGTCATGCCCATATCCTTCTCTGCTCTCAACATCTTTAGCATACTTCTGCTTCTCTTCCATTGGAAGCGCAAAGAATCGCTTGCTTGCGGAACGCACTTCCTCAATAAAGGAGTTTGTCATTCCGTGATTTATTGCCTGTACGTAAATTATGAACTAACACTTACCTTCTCAACAGCATATATACTTACTACATTTGTTGCACGGACTACTTAAAATTTCAACCGGATGAAGTTAATTTATTTAGCATAGAAAGTTGAAAAACATACCATGAAGCAGCCTAATGAGGTGAAAGCAGAATGAAGTTTATCAAGTTCTGGTCTACTTGGAGACGGAGATGCAAGAAGAGCCATATCAATTGTTGTAATATCTGCAATTGGAACGCGAGGTGTGTCTAAGCCTCTGCTGACACCATCTTTATAGCAGTATATATCTGGCGGTTCTTTCCCGTTGGTGGCAAATTGTTGGACATACTTCACTGCTGGTTCCGTCTTCTTGGCCGGAGAAGAAGAAGCCATTCTTTCACCAGAAGCCATGGTAAAGTAATTATGTGGAGCTGATTGATTATGGCTATATGCCTATGCTCCAAGTGGATGTTATATATAATCAATGTGATTTTATCTGCCTTTATTGACTATGATTATTTGACTCATGCTTTCCACAATTATTGTATTTTTTCAATGTTATTATTTTATTTTATTATTTTTATTTTTTAAAATTATTTGTTAACATCTAAATATATTTATATATAACGATTTTATTATTATTATTATTATTTTGTGTACACTATAACAGTATTAAGACAAATATAATTATGTTTATTTTAAAAAATAATGAATTAACAGACATACAAATTACACCTCACCTCCTTCCTTATCATCAAATTACACCTCATTCTATCTTGTTAAAGAACTTAAATGATCCCTTTTTGTTTAACTGCAATAATGTGAGTTCTTTTTAATTATATACGGATTTTAAATCTAATACATGTGTCAATCATGTACCAATAAAAAATAATTATTTTTTATACTATAAAATTGATAACAAGATAATTTAAGAGCTATTAATTATCAAATTATGTCAAGAATTAACTTTTAAAACCTATTAATTCAATAATAAGAATATTAAAAATTAGGCATCAAACGTTTGTTGATTTAAAAAAATACCGAAATTTGGAAAATAAACAATCACGTCTCAAAATAATCAAAACTGATGTTCAACAATTTGTAAATAAGATCTATAAACTTGAAAACTAATTTCTTAATTTTCATTACATGGTGATTTCTTACTCAAATCTTATTTACTTATGGAAAGACAACATTCAAAATCTCCATTGTTTTAATTATGAAAATAACCGCCGCCATTTCCTGAACAAAATCAAGATTTGAAACAAAACCGCCGTACATTTTATTTGTTTACACCAAAAATTCTTATCTAATATGTTTGGGAAATAAGTATTGTTGGGAAAGTCATTGCATCACATAAACACCATAACTGGTTTGTCAATCTGTACGTCTTTTTTGCAACTTTTCCCTCAATTGCAATCGTTTGAATTAGTTTTTTGTGGGTGAACCAATTTTTCTGGACACTTCAATTTAGAAATTTTGTTAGTGGTGCACAGTGACCAAGTAAGTTTTTTTTATTCCTTTTCACTTTTTCGATAGTATGGATCCGGCCGTTGCAAATTCGGAAAAAGAGGTAATTTGTTTATTTCTTTTCTTGTTTTTCAGTTGCTGTTTATAATCTGTTTGTGGTGAATACATGATAACTGATGGTGTTGCAGTTTTTAAGTCTATTATAGAAACTTCTCACCATTGTTATATGAAATTACAGAAACTTCTCACCATCGTTAATCATTACAACAATATCTCCATGTCCCTTCCTAAAGCAGTAAGGTATGTTTTGCTTAAATTTGTTATTAACGATGTGTTTGTCCCTTTTTACAAAAAAGTAAAAAACTGTTGGTAAGAAGATAAAATTTAAAATATACTAACTGTTTTTTTTTCTCTAAAATCTTACTATGCCCCAAATCAATGTCATGTCCTATATAATTGCATTAAAATTTAACTATCAATAGAAACTTTTAACTTATTTATCATGTTTCCTATATTTTCCACTGTCTTGCAATTTTATAGTTGTAAGCACTACTTCTGTACTTATCTGCTATTTGGGTATGCAGATATTCACTCTCTAGATTCTTAATTTCTATATTTTCAATTATATTTTGAAAAATATGATTAATAAGTATTTAATCAATTCATCCTGAATAAGATTTCTTTTTAAATAATGTTTAGAATTTTTAATTTTCTCAAAAACTAAAATGAATCATATCAGATTTATGAATTTCATATCAATTTTTTTGGTTTCAAATCTATTTCAAGGTCAAAATCAGATTTCTGAGTTTTTGTTTATGGGTTATAATTTAAGTTTTGGGTTTTGTTTATGGTTGTCAGGGTTTCAAATCAAAATTTCTGAATTTTTATTTTTTAGTTTGAAATTAAAACATTTTGAATTTTTGTTTTTGTTTTTGGATTATCATTTTCAATCATTATTTTACAACCAAAAACTAATCGAATTGAAGGGCCTTTTTGATGCTAAAATGCATAGTTGCGGGTCAGTTTGATTCAATTCCTTCGAAAATAACTTTTCTGATATTTCGTGCCAAATTGAGGGGGTGGGAGTGGGTGGGTGGGTAATGTCCTTTTTATTTTATAAAATATAATTATTAATTAAAAAACTATTAAAATAATTATAAGAGTTTTTTTTTTTTTAGAAAATTATTAGAGTTAATTAGAGTTAGAATACTAACTAAAATAAACTATTTATAATATTATGTAGAGATAATTGTTTAGAATTCTAACTAAAATAAACTTTAATATTAATAATAGTTATTTTAATTATTATTTAATTATTTAGAATTTTAATTAAGATAAATTATTTTTAATAAATTATTAATTTAATTATTATTTAATATTTTCAATTTATATTCTCTACAAATAAGATAGACTTCTCTTAATTATTAAATTTACATTTAAATATAATTTATAATTATAAAAGTAATTATTAACTAAACATATATATAATATTTTGACGAGTCGCGCTACGAGTCACATGTAAAACACGTAAAGCGACAATAGCCTAATTAAATTTACCCGTATCTGATTGCTTTATAATTACATACCCTTTAATTGAAACGAATCAAAATAGTGTCATCAAACAAAAATAAGAAAAAGTGCTAACAATATCACCAACTATTATTCTTTTCTTGAATTCGTCGATGCCATGAATTAAGGTATGATTTCTCTACAATGAATTAAGGTAATTATGAAATGGATCTAGAATTTGCAATCATCTTCTCTACAATGAATTAAGGTATGATTTCTCTTTTTTAATTTGTCAATATATAACATGAAAAGAACAAGAATGTGACAGACTTGGAGTGATCATCTTTCTATTCGTCAAAGCAAAGTCATGGCATTTTGTTTGATTTATTGAGTTCCTCCGGAGAAATAACTGACCACCATATGATCTTTGATTTTAGCAACCGCCATGAAAAAATTTCAGAGTTTAATGCAAGCGGTTATGGTGATTTTCAATATGCTTCAAAGAAACCACCATACCTGGGGATGATTATCAACATAGTTTCACTCTACTGTGGTCGGAATTATCTATACCACTGCACTTCATCCTTTTTAATATAACTAACATCAAAATCTTATGCAATGGTTTGATCTTTCTCAGCCAAGTTAATAACTGCCACTCGTTTATCAAAGATCAGATATAGTAGAGAAGACTAACCGTCTTTCTCTCCTTTTTGTTTCAAAGTCATAAGTAAGATTTTGGATTTGTTTCTTTTTATATAGTATGGATATGATGACAAACTATTGGCAAAAGAAGGTAACGGCCTCTTCTCTAATTTCTTTCTTTCATTTTCTGTGTTTTTTTGTCCTTTATTTTCTTTCCAATTTTCATGATGTGTTTACATCTTCTTAAATACTTCTCATCAGTTCATTTTACTTGCAGTCCTCAGTAGATTATGATTGTTTAGTCGAGTAATTATGATATCTTTTATAAGTTTCTATGTTTAGTTTAGGATTTTTGGATTGCAGATTGTTGTTTAATTAATTTTTCTTCTAAGGCATAATTTTTTGAAATATATCTTAATTTCTTGGTTTTTTGACTAAATCATTTGGTTTTTTGACTAAA